>NC_143566.1:95723939-96026969 GCF_054136105.1 Typopeltis vanoorti
GTTTGTGGGGTAGATTCCAGAGTAAGAGAGTATATATAGGTGACGTAGGATAGCAGTCAGTTCTGGAGCACAAACTTTCAAAACAATTGGGGGAATGCCATCGGGGCCAGGAGAAGTTTTTGTGTCTAATTTGGACAGTATTTTTCTGATCTCATCCAGGCAAAAGGATAAAGGAGGCATTGTATGTTGGGTGTCTGAAATGGTTGGGGGACATTTACCATCGTCAGTTATGTATGCATTTGAAGCAAAGTATGGCTTTTCATCACCCATAGAAAAAGCCAGAAGATTGGCTTTTTCTATGGGTGATGATGCAGTAGAGCCATCTGGGTATAATAGGGGTGGGAATAGTGTTGGACAGAAGTTACGGCCAATTGCTTTGGCATGAGACCAAAAGGCTTGGATGTCATTTGGACAGGCTGCTAGTTTCCTGCTTTTTGCTCTTTCGAACTCTGTTTTGGAAGAGGTGATTGTTATTTTGCATCTATTACGGGCTTCAGTATAAGCTTTGAAGGAGGATGAGGTTCTTGATTTTAGCCAGTTGTGGTATGTTTGGTGTTTCATCTCTACAGCCTTGGCACATCTTTTGGAGAACCCAGGGTTTCGTTAGGAAATGGCAGTTTAGTGTGGAATGTATGTATTCATGCCAGTGAGGATTACTTTGGTAATAAGCTTGGTGCATATGTTTGAGTTGGAAGGCAGGAAGCAATAGTCAAACCATAGGAATGCAGCATAGAAGTTGCAGAGGCTGTCCCACTTGGCACTGTTACAGTGCTAAACTACTCTTGTATGGGGGTGTCTGTGTAAATGTTGCATGGGGGAAGAGATGAGCACTATGGTGTGGTCAGAATTGCCCGGGTGGGGGCTCACTACTTTCACCATGTATTTGAATGGGTCATTGGTGAAGAAGAGATCTAGGGTGTTTGGGGAGTGGTTTGGGTTATCTGGTATTCTGGTTGGCATCTGGACAAATTGTGTAGGGTCATTAGTGATGGCAAATGTTTCAGCATCTCTGCCTGCAAGATCTGTATAACTGGAGGAGTTGTGGACATTAAAATCTCCTAGGAGAATGATTTCGCTGTTGGGAAAGTGGGATTGGAGAAGGTTGATTTTTAGGGAGAGGAAATTAAAGAGCTCAGGGTGGTTGGTTGTGTTTGGGGAGTGATAGAGACAGCAGATGAATTGAACTGAGTGGGGAAAGGATATTTTCAACCAAAGAAGGTCAAAGTTAGGTGATTCTAGGTTGCGTGCTCTCTAGCAAGGTATGTCAGAGCAGACACCACCCTTAGGACGAAAGTTGTTAAAGAGTGAGTAGTTTGGAAGGTTGAGATAAGTGGTGCTGGGGGGGGGAGGAGGTGAGATTTGAGTCGCTGCCAGAAAGAGTAGGTGGGGGGTTTGGTGGACTACAGGTGGTAGTGGACACTATTCAGGTTGGAGTTTAGACCATGGATGTTGGTGAAGTGGATGTGTAGGGTTTTGTCAGTCATATGTTGGATAACATGGGTCTTGCACATTTCCTATGCGGTGCTTGCATGCTGGTCTCCATGGTGGCTGCTAGTGGCATCACTTGGTTTTTTCACCAGTTTATCTTGTCTGTAGTCGATGGTCCAACTGTTGTCACCATTTTGATGTTTTTCTTCAAAGCTGGCATCTTAGTTCCCTTTGTGCATGATAAGTCTGGTTGCACATGTATGCGCGACTGGGGACAGGTGTCTTTGAACTTGTTGTTGATCGCTGTTATTATTTTTGATGTGCTTGTCGGATTGTCGCAAATCACTTTTACTAGGCGCGACAAGTTCGTTCTGTCCTTCCTTTTATTTATAGGCCCGAAACGATGGCACCTGATGATATTCTTAGGATCGCATTCTTCAGCTAGTTTGTTGATGATTTTCCATTTTCCGTCGGGCAGTTCAAAATGATGGCGTTGAGTTTTTTGTGTTTAGTCTCCATCAAGTCGTTTACCATTGATGCGATTAGATCACAAAGTTCTTCCACTGGCAAAGCAGAGCTTGCTTTGTGCTGGTTTTCAATTTGTTCTAGTTTAGCTTCGACTGCACGTATTTTGGAGGCAAAAGTTTAATTTAAAGCATTGATGTGCTGTTCGAGGTTTTTGACATGTTTACCTATATTCAGAAGTTGTTTTACCCAAGGGAGGCACAGCGAACAGAAGAACGGCTGGTTAAGTTGAATAAGTAGCTTTTGCACAGCTTTGTCTATTTTCGCGCAGGAAGAGGCAACAGAACTCGCAGAATATGCCCTTTTTTATGTCTGACACCAGTTTTGCAGCAGTGGCACATAATAGGTTTGTTGGCAGCGATCGATGGCACCGTGTTGGCGAGACACATGGTGCTCATTCGCCGTTGGCTTTTGATGCCACCATCTTTGCTGCATACGGTAGGCATCGTGAGCACTTACACTTGGCTGATTTAGAATTGGAAGGATAGCTGATTTAATACACTATAAGTACTTACAGGTTGTATTGGAGTATTCCGCTGCTCAGTACCCGCTGTTAAGGTTTCCATTTGATGGTTAATTTCGAAAAAACACTCGCAATAACGGTAAACTGGGGAGCACAAGTTTAGAGTAGCTTATTCACCCCGTTAAACCAATTCTAATATTATTGATATACAAACTGAACAACAATGAGTCCAGAAATGACCTCTGCAGAACACTACTAGTGGCCCTCCTCTTTTGGGATACTGCACCCCCATATACAACTTTATGATACCTATATGAGAGCCAGTCACTTATTCAACTCAGAAGTCTGTCATCAAATCCCATTCAATTCATTTAATAGCTTATCACGTGGCAATCGATCAAAAACTTTTGCAAAATCTAATATACCACAACATTTGCCACCATGTTATAGTAAATAAGTTAATTTAATAAAACATGATCTCCTTTAACAAACCCAGTTGATAACCTCAGAGAATACTGCTGTTATCAACCCATTTCTGTATTCTATTTCTTACCAATGTGTCTAGTACCTACACAACTCCAGATATATATGAAGGGATACCCAAACACAATCAGAATTAAAAAAAAAAAAAAATATTATAGTTTATAATACCATATTCTAATCTCCTTCAAAGTACTCTCCATGTGAGTCATTGCACTTGTCCCAACATTTTTTCCACTGCTGGAAACAGTTCTGGAAACTGATCAACTGAATACTGTTTATGGTCTCCAGCGACTTTTCTTTCACTTCATCCACATCAATGAATTGCTACTCTTTCATGGTTTTCTTTATCCTTGGGAATAAAAAAGTCACATGAAGAGAGATCGGGTAAGTAGTGAGGGTGGGGAACAGCTGCCATGTTGTCTTTCATCAAGAACTGTTGGACAAACAAGGCTGTGTGAGCTGGGGCATTGTCATTGTGTAGCAACTAATCTCTGCTACTCCACATTTCTGGACTTTTTGTTTTTGTTGCAAACTATCATGCAGTCTTCTCAAAACGTTGAGATAAAAATGTTGGTTCACTGTCTGTCCAGGAGGAACAAATTGTTTATGTACAATTCCATTCACATCAAAAAAAAAAAAAAAAGCAACATTGTCTTGACGTTTGATCGAACCTGACATGCCTTCTTGGGTCTTGGTGAATCTGCATGTTTCCATTGGCTTCACCTTGTTTTGCTTCTGGATCATAACCGTAACACCTAGTCTCATCCCCGGTTACAATATTTGAAAGTTCTGATCATTAAGAACTTGCTCCCTCAAATCAGTGAAAACATTCACACGTTTTTTTTTTTTGTTTGTTTTTTTTAATCCTCTCTGAGCAAACGAGGCACAAATTTAGTGGACACACTAAATTTTATTTGTTAAAATTCACCTGCATGAATTCTATGACAAATCTGTCTCTGCAGAAATTTGTTCAATGGTCTTTCAATGATCTTCATTGACTGCCTGGCAAATCTTTTGATGTTTACATAATTTCTACATGGTTAGCCAGATCGTGGTTAGTCTTGAACTGATATGTCCCCATTTTTGAAATGAGAATACCACTCATAGACTTGCATTTTACCTAAAGTGTCACCCTTAAAGGCTTGCGGAAGCATAAGAATAGCTTCAACTGCAGTTTTACCCAAAAGAAACAAAATTTCATGCACACTCTCTGTTCCTTGTGGTCAACCATCACAAAATCACTAAACTTGCTTATAAGCACTAACAAAAAAGCAGCCAGAACCATGAACCAGTTCACATAGGATGACACCACTTGCCTGACTGGCATGGAAAACTGCACACTCACAATGCCTAATGGCATCATCCGTAACTAGAAAATGTGCATGTAGCAAGTTCAGATTCCAGTTATTTTGGGGTACCCGCCATCGTACATTGGTCTATAATTTGTAGCCACAGCTTTATGCAGTGGAACAATTTTACCTTCTTTCCACTGTCTTGGAACCCATACTGCTGCAAGACTATTATTAAATAGGCATGCCAATGCTACTGCCAATTCCCTGAAACATTCCCTTAAGATGTGTGGTGATATGTCATCAAATCCTATCATCTTATTGACATCAAGGTTATTTATTTCCTCAAATACTTCCTGCTCACTCACAATTAAGCCATCCTCTCCTATGCCCTCTACACTTAAGTTTCTCATTATTTCACCCTGATGAAGATGAAACACTCTCATTAATTCATAAATTGATCACTGACTATCTCAAGAATGGCTTCTGCAGCAGTTAGTGCATGTGTGTGTGGGGGGGGGGGTAATATATTAAAACTGAGTAATAAGGGGGAATATATTAAATAGGGATAATATATTAAGAGAATGATATATTTGATTATTAGATACTATAGTTGATTTACTAAAAGATGTAAAGAATAGCAAATATAAAGAAGAGAAAGAATAGGCATGAATACCAATACTTTCAGTACTGTAAATGGATTATGAATGGATAATATATGTGTGCTTGTGTTATAAGTATCTTGGGTGGAGTGAAGAATATGTGATCGTATAGACTATAGACTTTCATATTTGCATTTATGATGGACATAATTAAAAAAAAAACAACTTATGAATAGATGGAGAAGGATTTGATTGCAAAATATAAATCACTAACCAATAAGAAACAGACTGTATTCATTGCTATCTCAGAAAAGAACTATAGGGAGGGGCTTATCCTATGATCAACTAATGCTTATCAGGTGATTCGTGTGGGTATGGCAGGAAGACATGGGTTGACGGGGGAGCAAAGTATCTTGTACAATTTATTGTGCGTCCAGTGCTGAAGAATGGCTTCTTATTGCACCACGATAATGCAAGGCCACATATTGCTGGTTGTGTAGTGGACGTTTTGCAGAAGAACAACACAGATATCCTACCACACCCTCCATGCAATCCTGATCTCACACCGTGTGATTTCTGGCTGTTTACTCAGCTCAAGAAACCACTAAGAGGCCGCCATTTCGAAAGCAACAAAGCATGTGTAAAAGAGCTGCAGAGGTGGTTTTGAAAGAACTCTCAAAAAACGCGATGTGTTTAAGAAGTGGATGCAACGTTGGGACAAATGAATCGCGTCTCATGGTAGTTACTTCGAAAAAGACCATGTAAATGATGACGATTAAAGATAATCTGTTTTCTGTATAAATATAGTCTTATTACTTATTGAACAGCCTACGTATTTAATGTCATTAAGATAGATCACAAATGCTAACTTCAAATAAAATTCTATCGAAAGAGTTACAACTAAAATACTGTATAAACTTTATGTCAGTGAACCTACCCGCCAAACACATAAACAGCACACAAATGGTAATGAGAAGTCCCATGGGTACAAGAAATGTACGAAACACTTCCCGATGTGAACATGTTAACATCATCTTACTATAATCGTTCTTATTTTACTTGCCACATATCTAAAAATCTTTGTAGGGTTTTTCTTCGTCTAATTTGCCAATTTCTGCTCCTACTGCACTTTTGTTGTCCTTACTAACTGAGTCACTCTTCTGGCTTGTTCTTTATACTCATCATTCCTCTGATTATTATCATTATTTCTCTTGTACTGCCACCAAAGTGTCTTCTTCCATTTTTCATACTTCATCCCCTCATTCATTCATTTTACACCTACCTTATTCAGCCTTTTGACCTTTGGAATACATTCAGATGTTGTTGCTGTTATGTGTTTCTTTGTCAGTTCCCAAGCAGCATTTATTTTATTGCCACTCAATTCCTCATTCCATACTATAGTTCCAAGCTGTCTCCTAAGCTTGTCGTAATCACTAGCTTTGTACGTCTACATATATCCTTTCCCCACAGAAGTATGCATGTGGCCAGCCCAGGTGATCACTTCATGATCACTCTCACCAACTGGAAGAAAGTGTGAAACCCCACTCGCAATCACATCCTTGGATGAAATGATCAGATCTAAAACTCTCGATCTTCTTGGGCCCTACTTTATGCGCTGCCTGAGATGGTTATCCCTCAAGAACTCACAAAATTCATTTTCCTTATTCCCAAATGATATCTCTTCATTCTAATCTATGCTGCCATAATTAAAATTGCCCATAATAATTACCCTTCCTATGTTCACTAACCCTAGTTGTTTATACATTTCGTCATCACCACCCTTCACACTCCCTGGCCTATAGCTACACTCAACTAAATATGTCTTCCTATGAACCTCTACTTCACACCACACTGCCTCATAACTATTGGCCAATATTTTACTCCTTTATGTCTACCTTATGTGGATATAATTCTCCTGCTATCATCAGCAACACTTTCCCTCCCTTCTTATCCTTTCAAAAAAACACTGCACCCTTCCATTTCTATTCCCATTAGAATATCATCTGCATTCAACCATACTTCACTTATTTCAACGATTTTGGGAGGAATAACTCAATCACCGAAACCATTTCATTACCCTTATTCTGATATTTCAGGCATTTGTAAATAAATACAGCAGTTGGCTTTTAGGTCTATAACAGTCCTGCCCAAGCCACTTTTTGGTTGTGATTTTCCCACCACACCTGCCCTTGACCTTTATCACAGCTTACTATATATATCTGCTCAATCTCAACTTCACTACCCACATTCCAATCTATTCCATTTCAATGCTGATCATCCACTCTATACATACATTCTACTTCCAATGGAAACTACTGTTTCCATTGCGAAGCACTTCCATTTCAATACCACTCTCGTGATCTTTCACTTCATCCCATACTTCTGATCTCTTGCTTGCATCGCACTACACTAGCAAGAGTTTCTTCAGTGCACTCACTCCAAAGTCATTCAAATGCAAGCCATCATGTCTGTATAGTTCCATTCTTCCCTCACATACATGACATTGATCCACTAACTGTACTCCCTTCTCCTCACACAGCTCTGTTAGCATACCATATGTGATTCTGGCTCTCCATCTCAACTCTTCATTGTCATATCTCGGTAACACAGTGAGAACTTTTCCCACTATACTGTTATCTTTCACTAATCTCAATAACCTCCCAATATCTGCCTTTACATTCTCCTCATGTCCACTGAAATCATTTGTCCCCACAACCACTACTGAATCTCTTGCTCATTTCCTCATCATGTCTAAAGCATGAATCATCTTACCTATTCTCCCTCCTGGATAGCAGACCTTATGGACTCTCTCTCTCTCTCATTAACCAATCCTCTAACAATGGAATCTCCATAAATTGCTATTTTCGAATCACTTGTCCCTTTTTACTTTCATTCTCTTCTTTTGTACATTTTCATTTGTTTCCATTAAATGTCTAATATCACTCCATATATTCCTCGTTTCATTTTTCATTTTGAATAACTGATTCATCAAATCTTGCATTCTGACAATTTCACTCTCTGTCACTCCTGTAGTCGCGCCACGTCTCAATCTGCCACATCTTACTTTGTTTCCTCATTAATACTTCCTTTTGTACATTCTTGCACAAAATAATACATTCGTGCACTCTTTCACTCCCTTAATCTCACTAGCTTTCATTTATGCTATCTTCCATTTCTTAAGTCTGTTTCACATTTATTAACTTTTATCTATCAAAATACTGCACTTCCTACCAATCCATACTTTCTCTTGTCTCCTGTTCAATGTCCACAAACAAATCTCTCATATTTCACCATGCATACATATTACACTCACAACATCGAACCATTTTTGAAAAGTCTACATCGTTAACAGCACTTGATTTTCGCATTGCATGCCTAGTCATACCTGCATGGTTGACCTCGTGAGTTACCTCCATGGTGTTCTGTTCAAAGAAAGCAAGATTCAAAATTTCAAGTAAGAACGTCAGTAACAATCCCACAAGGCCAAAAATTATGCAGAACAACTAAGTTATCAAAAATAAACAATACTATACTTAAATTCAAGCAATATTGCCATAAGATAATAGAGACACGAAAATGGAAGTAAATAAAGTGAAAGCACTGATAGTTCAAAGAATAAACCCACAAGGATGGCAAAAAACAGAAATTTTCTAGGAACTTCATTTGTATTTTTTCTGGAGCAGAGGTCAAGATTTTTAAGGAAGGTGATTAAGTTTAGGATACCAGATGCTTAATAATAATTAGTGAATTTATTAAGTAGTCTTGGTTTATCATTCCAAGATTTTGCAAAGTCATTTGACAAATCACCACATGATAAATTGGTTTGAGGTTAAAGAAGATAGGAATTTTATAGTGCCCTGTGTGGCAAGTGATTAAGAAGAGAGAAGAAACTTCCATTTTCTTGTTTCCATTATCTTATGGCAATATTGGCTGACTTACATTATTGGCAATATTGCTTGAATTTTATTATTATCATTATTAGCTCCTCACATTGGTGATGGGAAACAAACCCAGGACACTCCTTTCCCAGGCATATGGTTGTGAAGCACATTGCCACTAGGCTAACTGCGCAGACATAAGTAGTATCTATGATAGTAATGTTTATTTGTGATAACTTAGTGTAGTAATGTTTATTTGTGATAACTTAGTGTAGTAATGTTTATTTGTGATAACTAAGTGTTTGTGGGATTTTTGGCCTTGGGGAATTGTTACTGACTTTCTTAATTGAAATAATGATGTTTTCTTGAACAGCTAGAGGTTAAAATGATTGGGGGGGAAAAAAAACTGATTGTTATTTGGATATGATATAAGCTTTCTGTTTTTACCATTTAGATATGATGCAAGTTTCCCAATTTTTGTTCTTTGTGAATCTGTTTTGGATATGTTGATAATTTGGATGCAACTATTTCAAGCTTTAATGTAGGCAGAGAAGGAAGACTAAGATTTCAATGAAGCAAGTAACAAAATGCTCGAGTCTTCTCTTAAAAAGATTTGGAATACTTCTTAGAGAACCAGCACATAATAAGTTCAAATAAGACACAGATAAGAGTTTAAAGCACAATTACGCACATTTCCATACTGGAAACATCGAAAGAATGGTTTCAATAATATCTTCAATGCAAATCTTTAGATCAAAAGATAGGAAACAATAATCCAAACAAATGTGAAAATCATCTTACTTACTTATAATACCACATAAAACCAGAAGGAGAGTAGCTGTGTGATTGTTACTCCATTGGAGGAAAAAAAACATACTAGGTTGTGATGTGAATAGCCTGGAGAACAAACAACATGCACAGTATACATAGAAAGATCACTGGTGATGGAGAGTGTGTGAAGAGTGGTTTGGATTATCTGGTATTCTACCAGGCATGTGAACAAAATGCATAATATAGTTACCGCAAATGTCTTAGCATCTCTCTGTCTGTTCCAACAGCATCACTGTAATTGATAAAGAATAGTTAGATGGAATTGTGAATAACACTGATGTGTCTTGTGACTCAATTAAGGTCGTGAATAATAATAGCTTCACTAGTGGTAAAGTTGGACTAGAGAAAATCAACATTTACAGAAAGGAAATCAAGAAGTTCAGAATAGTTGGTGGCATCAGAAAATGACAAAGACAAAAATTTAAATATAAAGTAGAGGATTATTCGGATAACTTGAATCCAGTTAGTGTTGAGATCTATGATTGTAATACTAGTAACAGTTCTTCAGGTGGCAGTGAGTTTGAGGCCATCTGGTGTGAGATAAAATCTAACAAGATCAAATACATAATGAAGTAATCTTGCAGATGTGGTGGACTGGTGGCCAGTGATGAAGAAATGCATCACCAAATAAAGATGATAGGTGTAAAAAGAGTTAATCATATTAGGGAACTTTATTATCCAAAAATTGATGTAGCAGTAAAATCTCATGAAAAGAATGAAACTGAATTTATTGAGCTGTTGCAAGACAACTTCCTCAAGCAACACGTAACAGAAGGAATTTGAGGTCAAAGAGTGTTAGATTTGATTATAATGTCAGGGAGTGTTTCAGTTAAACATGTAACTATTCTGACTCTGGTTGGTGACAGTGATCATGCAGTACTCATTTGGGAAGTGACTAGGTTTATGAATGTTTCTTTCGGCAAAGGTTATATTCTGAACTACAAAGCAGGAAATTATGACCACCTGAGGAGTATACTGAGTTCAGTGCAAATGTATTGGTTGCTGGATGGGAAAAATATCGACAGTGCATGGGAAGCATTTAAAAAATACTTAAATGATGCAATATCAGAATGTGTGTCCGGAGAGTTCGAAGAATAAATGGGAGTCATGGATGTATAATCTTATCAAGCAAGAGATTCATAAGAAAAGGGTGATATGGAAGGAATACCATGTACATAACGATGATGTGCATAATGAAAATTATAAGCAGCAGGCCAGAAGAGTCACAACTGTTGTACGGACAGCTAAGTTTGAGTATGAAAAGAAACTGACTCTCCAAGCCAAAGATAATCCAAAAGAATTCTATTCGATATGCTGCAAGTAAAAGAAAGAATGAATGTGAAAGAGCAGCTCTAATGAATGCAGATGGTGTGACAGATGCAGAAGATGTTTGTTGTTCAACTAATGAGTGCCCAATAATAATATATTTTGGTTTACCGATCAAGTGTTGATCAATTTTATTAACTGAACCAACTAGTTTCGCCACACTTATCTGTTGGCATCTTCAGGGCTTACATACAGGTTTAAACAATCTTACAATTATGCATAACTGCAACCTGACAAGAATAACTGTAAAAAACTGACTAGAATAATTACAAATAAAATAGTATCGAATGTGAGTGAAACACGTATTGCGTGTACAAGATCAGCTAGCTGTTGCTGAGGAACTTTCTGTAGTTTGTATTAACGTTCATTTCTTCCGTTTTTAAGGTTCTGATTAGGGTTTTCCATATCTCTGGGAGTATTAGGCCTTGATTTCTGTTAAGGTTGACAGCAGAATGGGCGACTGTGGCTGCCTCTTTGAAAATTCTTGAATGGAAATCTTCCTCTAAGTAAGGGGAACAGCTTTTGTCCCACTCGATGACATGGTTAGTTGTGGAGAAATGAGACGATAGGCCAGAAATGTCCTGTCTGTTGTTTTTGACATAGCCAATGTGATCCTTTTGCCTGATTTCGAGGCTTCTCGAAGTCTGTCCGATGTAGCTAGAGCCACATGAGCATAGAATATTATAAACTCCAGCATATTTGTAGAAAGGATGGTTGTCTTTTGGAGATCTTAGTAGTTTACTAATAGATTCTATTGGTTTGAATGTTACTCTTATTTTATGTTGTTTGAGGAGATTGGCGAGCTTGTTGGAGATGCCACTTACAAACGGAATTGCAATCGTTTTTATATATTGAATATCTTCTTGTTCTCTTTGTGGTGGTTCGGAGAAAAGGATTTTATTGACTAGTCTTCTTGGATATCCGTTCAAGTACAAATTGTTGGAAATAAATTTTAACTCATCTTGAAGGGTCTTGTTGTCCGTTGTGATGCGAATTGCTCTATTCTTTAACATGTGTACAATGCTGAGTTTATGTGAGATGTGGTGGGAGGAGTTGAAATGTAGGTAGCGACTTGTATTGGTCGGTTTTCTGTACACCGATAGATTTATACTGCCATCAATTTGTTTTTTGATTAAGATGTCTAAAAACGTTAGTTGTTTTTCTCTTTCAAGCTCCAGAGTGAATTTAATAGAATGATGGAAGGCATTGATCTTTTTGAGGAAATCATATATGTCATCTTTGTTATTGTTCCATACGATGAAGATATCGTCCACATATCTAAACCAAATTTTAGGTTTAGGAAAAATTTGCGATAAGATTTTGTTTTCTAAGTCTTCCATAAAGAGGTCAGCACATGAAGGTGAGAGTGGGCTCCCCATTGCCAAGCCTGTTAATTGTTGATGGATCTTATTTTTCCAAGAAAAGTAGTTGGAGTTTAGGCAGTGAGCAAACAATGAGGTTATATCTTGTGGGAACAAGGTACTTAAGATGTCAATGACCTCTACTATAGGAACATTTGTAAAGAGAGAGGTGACATCTAAGCTGGCTAGAAGATCATTATCCTATTATAGCTTAGATGTCACCTCTCTCTTTACAAACGTTCCTGTAGTAGAGGTCATTGACATCTTGAGTACCTTGTTCCCAGAAGATATAACCTCATTGTTTGCTCACTGCCCAAACTCCAACTACTTTTCTTGGAAAAATAAGATCTATCAACAATTAACAGGATTGGAAATGGGGAGCCCACTCTCATCTTCATGTGCTGACCTCTTTATGGAAGACTTAGAAAACAAAATCTTATCGCAAATTTTTCCTAAACCTAAAATTTGGTTTAGATATGTGGACGATATCTTCATCGTATGGAACAATAACAAAGATGACATATATGATTTCCTCAAAAAGATCAATGCCTTCCATCATTCTATTAAATTCACTCTGGAACTTGAAAGAGAAAAACAACTACCGTTTTTAGACATCTTAATCAAAAACAAATTGATGGCAGTATAAATCTATCGGTGTACAGAAAACCGACCAATACAAGTCGCTACCTACATTTCCACTCCTCCCACCACATCTCACATAAACTCAGCATTGTACACATGTTAAAGAATAGAGCAATTCGCATCACAAACGGACAACAAGACCCTTCAAGATGAGTTAAAATTTATTTCCAACAATTTGTACTTGAACGGATATCCAAGAAGACTAGTCAATAAAATCCTTTTCTCCGAACCACCACAAAGAGAACAAGAAGATATTCAATATATAAAAACGATTGCAATTCCGTCTGTAAGTGGCATCTCCAACAAGCTCACCAATCTTCTCAACCAACATAAAATAAGAGTAACATTCAAACCAATAGAATCTATTAGTAAACTACTAAGATCTCCAAAAGACAACCATCCTTTCTACAAATATGCTGGAGTTTATAATATTCCATGCTCATGTGGCTCTAGCTACATCGGACAGACTTCGAGAAGCCTCGAAATCAGGCAAAAGGAGCATATTGGCTATGTCAAAAACAACAGACAGGACATTTCTGGCCTATCGTCTCATTTCTCTACAACTAACCATGTCATCGAGTGGGATAAAAGCTGTTCCCCTTACACAGAGGAAGATTTCCATTCAAGAATTTTCAAAGAGGCAGCCACAGTCGCCCATTCTGCTGTCAACCTTAACAGAAATCAAGGCCTAATACTCCCAGAGATATGGAAAACCCTAATCAGAACCTTAAAAACAGAAGAAATGAACTTTAATACAAACTACAGAAAGTTCCTCAGCAACAGCTAGCTGATCTTGTACACGCGATACGTGTTTCACTCACTTTCGATACTATTTTATTTGTAATCATTCTAGTCAGTTTTTTACAGTTATTCTTGTCAGGTTGCAGTTACGCATAATTGTGAAATTGTTTAAACCTCTATGTAAGCCCTGAAGATGCCAACAGATAAGTGTGGTGAAACTAGTTGGTTCAGTTAATAAAACTGATCAACACTTGATCGGTAAACCAAAAAATATTATTATTTACTAATTTATGATCAAGAAAATAACCTTCATAATGAGTGCCCATTTTGCTAAAAGCTATCAACCTAGTGTATGCAACATTGAGTTGACTGCTACCTCTTCACTGAATGAAGAAACTCAGGTGTAAGAGGAGAAGAATTCAGCAATAGGGACTGACAGAATATCAGCACATCATGTTGGAGGCTTAATGGATTTTTTACAACACTCAAAAAGAATTAAAATAGAATTTAATACTTCCTATATTTCGTCCTAGTCACTAGGACATCTATGGGGATTACAAAAACAATTAATGTAACATATACACAAATAACAAACAATACTAAGCCCAACCATGTGGGTGACACTAAAGTCCTATCTAGGTAGCGCCCTCTAAGGGCAGTAGTAGGTGGCCTGGAATGTAAGGTGGGAACTCTGGTAATGAGTGTTTCCCAAATCTTCGGAAGCTTAATGCAACCATATTTATTGAGATTTGGTTGGTTTTTGAGAGCTGCTGCTGCTTTTAAGAAAAGTCTCTCTTTCTTGAATTTGCTATGGTGGAGCATGGTGGTTTTCTTCCATGATAACCTGTGGGTGGTGTCCAAAACATGGTCAGCCAAGCCTGAATGGCCATAGTTGTGTTTGAAGATGTAAGACTTGTGTTCCTCTAGACGGATGGATGCTGATCTGCCTGTCTATCCAAAGTACGCCAGCTTACAGGAACAGGGTACTTTGTAAACTCCAGGCAGAGAGAGAGGAGGGAGCTGATCTTTCGTAGAATGGATAAGGGTAGCCAGTTTGCGGGGGTTTTTATATGCTGTGTGTAGATTGTACTGTTTTAGTATCTTGGCTATTTTTTCGGATGTGCCACGGATGTAGGGTATGGTGATGGCATTTTTAAATTCTTGTTGACGAGAAGGACGGGGAATGGGGGAGGAGTTGATTATTTTTTTGATACTGTGATCGCTGTAGCCATTGGAGAGGAAAGTACTGTGTATGTGGTTAAGCTCAGTAGTGAGGGCGGTTCCGCTGGAACAAAGATTGTGGGCTCTCTTGGTAAGAGTTTTAATAATGCCATATTGTTGAGAGGGGTGGTGGTGGGAGAGTTTGTGAATGTATCTGCCTGTGTGTGTGGGTTTTCTGTATACGGTGAAGGTAAGTGTATCATTAGGCAGGCGTGTGACTAAGGTGTCTAGGAAGGGTAAACAATTGTTCTTTTCCTTTTCCATAGTGAACTGGATTCTTGGATGTAGACTATTGAGATGACTGAGGAAGGAGTCTAACGTGTCTGGGCCATGAGGCCCAATAGAGAACACATCATCTACATATCTTAGCCAGATAGAAGGTTTGAGTAGGGTTGAGTCTATGGCTCGTTTTTTGAAATCTTCCATATAGAAATTGGCAAGGGGGGGGGGGGGTGAGAGGGGGGAACCCATGGCAGTTCCCTCTATCTGCTTGTAGATTTTGTTGTTCCAAGAGAAATACCCAGAGTTAATTGCAAAGGAAAAGAGATCTATGATGTCAAAGGGAAAAACGTTTTCCAAGAGAGATAAGGTGTCAATTAAGGGAATATTGGTAAACAAAGAGGAGATATCAAAGCTTACCAATATGTCTGTCTTCTTCAAGGTTAAATTTTCTGTGAGGGCTTTAAAGTGGGTCGAGTTTTTTATATAGGAAGGGGACCTTCTGGTGAGGGGGATCAGAGAGTTGGCCAGCTGTTTAGATAGTCTATAGCAAGGTGCATTGGTAGCATCTACTATAGGCCTGAGTGGGGAATTGGGTTTGTGGATTTTTGGTAAACCGTATATTCAGGGGGGGGGGGCGGGAGCGGAAAGGTTTAAGTTTTTTCGTGACATCAGGGGGCCAGGAAGATACTTTTTTGAGTAAAATTTTTAGTTTCTTAACTTGTGTTTTTGTGAGGTCGTGTTCTAGGGGGATGTAAGTAGCGCATTCGCAGAGGATAATGTTCATTTTACGATTGATTTTACGATGTACCAGTGAATATAATCGTAAAATGAACATTATCCTCCACGATCGTGCTACCTACATCCCGCTAGAACACGACCCCACAAAAACACAAGTTAAGAAACTAAAAATTTTACTCAAAAAAGTATCTTCCTGGCCCCCTGATGTCACGAAAAAACTTAAACCTTTCCACTCCCGTCCCCCCCCGAATATACGGTTTACCAAAAATCCACAAACTCAATTCCCCACTCAGGCCTATAGTAGATGCTACCAATGCACCTTGCTATAGACTATCTAAACAGCTGGCCAACTCTCTGATCCCCCTCACCAGAAGGTCCCCTTCCTATATAAAAAACTCGACCCACTTTAAAGCCCTCACAGAAAATTTAACCTTGAAGAAGACAGACATATTGGTAAGCTTTGATATCTCCTCTTTGTTTACCAATATTCCCTTAATTGACACCTTATCTCTCTTAGAAAACGTTTTTCCCTTTGACATCTCAGATCTCTTTTCCTTTGCCATTAACTCTGGGTATTTCTCTTGGAACAACAAAATCTACAAGCAGATAGAGGGAACTGCCATGGGTTCCCCCCTCTCACCCCCCCTTGCCAATTTCTATATGGAAGATTTCAAAAAACGAGCCATAGACTCAGCCCTACTCAAACCTTCTATCTGGCTAAGATATGTAGATGATGTGTTCTCTATTGGGCCTCATGGCCCAGACACGTTAGACTCCTTCCTCAGTCATCTCAATAGTCTACATCCAAGAATCCAGTTCACTATGGAAAAGGAAAAGAACAATTGTTTACCCTTCCTAGACACCTTAGTCACACGCCTGCCTAATGATACACTTACCTTCACCGTATACAGAAAACCCACACACACAGGCAGATACATTCACAAACTCTCCCACCACCACCCCTCTCAACAATATGGCATTATTAAAACTCTTACCAAGAGAGCCCACAATCTTTGTTCCAGCAGAACCGCCCTCACTACTGAGCTTAACCACATACACAGTACTTTCCTCTCCAATGGCTACAGCGATCACAGTATCAAAAAAATAATCAACTCCTTCCCCATTCCCCGTCCTTCTCGTCAACAAGAATTTAAAAATGCCATCACCATACCCTACATCCGTGGCACATCCGAAAAAATAGCCAAGATACTAAAACAGTACAATCTACACACAGCATATAAAAACCCCCGCAAACTGGCTACCCTTATCCATTCTACGAAAGATCAGCTCCCTCCTCTCTCTCTGCCTGGAGTTTACAAAGTACCCTGTTCCTGTAAGCTGGCGTACTTTGGACAGACAGGAAGATCAGCATCCATCCGTCTAGAGGAACACAAGTCTTACATCTTCAAACACAACTATGGCCATTCAGGCTTGGCTGACCATGTTTTGGACACCACCCACAGGTTATCATGGAAGAAAACCACCATGCTCCACCATAGCAAATTCAAGAAAGAGAGACTTTTCTTAGAAGCAGCAGCAGCTCTCAAAAACCAACCAAATCTCAATAAATATGGTTGCATTAAGCTTCCGAAGATTTGGGAAACACTCATCACCAGAGTTCCCACCTTACATTCCAGGCCACCTACTACTGCACTTAGAGGGCGCTCTACTTAGATAGGACTTTAGTGTCACCCACGTGGTTGGGCTTAGTATTGTTTGTTATTTGTGTATATGTTACATTAATTGTTTTTGTAATCCCCGTAGATGTCCTAGTGACTAGGACGAAATATAGGAAGTATTAAATTCTATTTTAATTCTTTTTGAGTGTTGTAAAAAATCCATTAAGCCTCCAACATGAAGCACATGAGCTACTAGAGTGTTCAGCTGAACTGGCTATTCCTTTAACCAGGTGATATATAATTTGAGTCTTCTCAGAATAGGTAAGATCCACAGGAATGGAAAGAATATCAGCACAGGTGCTAAAAGAGTGTTCAGTTGAATTGGCTATTCCATTAACCATGCTATATAATTTGAGTCTTAGAACAGGGGAAGATTCCACAGGAATGGAAAGAATGTATTAATCCCATTGCACAGGGGTGGTGCAAAGACCAATGTATACAACTATTCATCAATTAGTATCTCATGAATGGTGTGAAAAATTTTGGAAAAATTGGTTATGGCTTACGTTCAGAAATGAGTTGATAGAGAATCTGTACTTAGTAAAGAAAGCATGGGTTTACTAAGGGAAGGTCATGTTTTAACAACTTGCTCACATTCTGTGGTAATGTTGCCATTGAGTTGGACAAGAGGAATGGATGCATCATGAGACTTTTGGATTACAGAATATTAGTGTGGATAAGACAAAGGCTGACTGATATATCAAAAAGTGGTATACAAGGGATTGAGTCTGCAAGATTTAAGGTAACCAGCCAGTGGTGTACCACAAAGATCAGTCCTTTGTCCACTGTTATTCAATCTGTACAACAGTAACGTTGGAAGGATTTGACAGATTGACATATAGCTATTTCCTGATGATTCAAAGATAGGGTATTCAGGAATGCGGTGCATGTGCAGTACTTGAAGAATGATATGAGTAAGCTGGAATTGTGGGTATGGAAAAATGGATGACAGTTCAATGTCCGTAAATGTAAAGTCATTCACTTTGGCATGATTAGATGTACAGTGTCATGTTATATTGGTGGTATTATGCTAGGAGAAACTGTGATTTGGCTAGAGATCTTGGAGTGTTAGTGGACAGGAAAGTAAAGTTCAGAGGCCATGTAGCAAAGATTGCAAATACAACTCAAAAGATAATTACAATGCTGAAACGAACTTTCATGAGCAAAGATAAGGATGTCATTTAGCCTCTTTGCAGGGCCCTCATGGGACCTCACTTCTTGGACTATTCTGCATGGTCTGGTCTCCTGGTAACTGTTCAGATTCTGATACAAAAGTACAGCAGAATGATATCAGAATTGTGGAATACTGATTATGAAGACAGATTGAGAATGTGCAGACTGCAGTGTAGATTAGCAAATGGGAGAAAGAGCGATGTTATGATTGAGACTACAAACTACTGAAAGGATCATACAGGATTTCAGATGATGAAATTTTTTATTTTATGGAGGATGGGGAAAGGACAAGAGGACATCCTTGGAAGCTGAGAATGAATACCACTGAGAAGTGGACAAGATCTAGATTTTTGTCTCATAGAGTGGTGAGTGAATGGCAATGATGGCCATTGAATGTTGTGTGTACAAGTGTGAATGAATTCAAGAACAAGTATGACAGCAAATGTATGTAGTATGTGGCCTTCCTCGATGAGTCCCTGACTCCCTGGAGGTCTCTCTTAATAATAATAATAAGTTGGACACTCCCTGACATATTCATCTCAAAGATGTTACCTCTCTTTGAGAGAAAAAATGTCACTGAGTGTGTAAATGGGAAAAGTGACATGAGTGGTGATCAAAGAAAGTAAAAGTTGGGCTTAAGAAAAGCAGGTGTGGTATGGTAGACTGGATAAGAAATGAATAGCAGTGGAGATGAAACATTAATCAAACTAAGGCCATGTATTTGTGAATTGGAAAATGCCTTTTTTACACATGTAATTTATTTTGCTTTGTTTTGTGATTTTTGCTGAAGTTACTTTGAAATTGAGGGGGATAGAATACATAGCAAGTAATGGATTCCTTAGTAAGCCATACAAAACTCAAGAACTTCCATAATCATTCTTTCTTTTGCTAGCTACATATCGAAAGAACTCCTTAGGATTCTTTTTCGCTTCATTAGCTAACTGCTGTTCATACCTCTCTTTAGCTACCCACACTAACCAAGTCACCTGCCTTAACTGGTCTTTGTAGTCCTCATGGAATTGGTTATTTCCACTTCTCTTATGCTGCCTCCATAATGCCCTTTTTCTCTGTATCGCATGATTAATCTCTTTATTCATCCATTTCACACAATCTTATTTAACCTTCTCACCCTTGGAATACATTTAGACATTGCATCTACTAGATAGTTTTTGAAAAATCCCCCAAACTGAATTGATTTCTTTTCCAGCTAACTCCTCATTCCATGCTACACCAGCAAGCTGTCTCCTGAGATCTTCATAATCACCAAAAAGTACAACAGTCCTCTGCATTCTAAACACTTACCTCTAGTTCAACCTCTGCATACAGTAGTGAACATCATATCAAAAAGGTTTAGCCTTTATACAATTACCCCTAAAATATACAAACATGATTCCTTCCTAGGAATTTTTTGAGGCTTTAGAAAAAGCAACTGACACAATGAAAAATGAAAAGTTGGTCCTTGTTGGGGATCTAAATAGTAGAGTAGGAAATGATTGTGAGACATACAAAAATATTTTGGGAAAATTTGGAGAAAAGAGCAAAGCTAATAATAATGGCAAATATCTGTTGGATTTCTGCTCAGGACATGGACTGGTTATTACTAATACCATGTTCCAACATAAAAATGTTCACAAATTCACATGGAGAGAAGAGGCTAGGAATAAGAAAAGTCTCATTGACTATGTTATTGTTGATAGTGATGTTTTCTCCCTGGTGCAGGACGCCAGAGTGTACAGAGGATTTGAAATTGGAAGTGATCACTATTTAGTCTTGAGCAGGATAAAATTGAATTTCATATTGAAAAAAATAACATGTAAGAAAGTTTTAAAGCAAATAAAAGTTGAGCAGCTCTCAGATGTGAACTGTAGGCTAAAATACACAAAGATTATTGAAGAAAAAATGAAAGAGTTTGAGAACAGGAATCAAACCTTGGAGATTCAGTGGCAAACTCTGAAGAAAACATTGATTGATTCTGCCAGAGAGGCATGTGGTGAGGTTACCTGTAAGGATAAAAAAATCAGAACTCCCTGGTGGACACAGGAAGTTAAAGAGGCAGTGAAGGAAAAGAAGAAAGCATACCAAAAGTTCCTGTCAAATAAGTCAGCTTGTGCTCTCAGAGAATATAGAAACAAATGCAAGAATGCTAAACACTGTGTAAAACTAGCTAAACAAAAGTCATGGGAGGACTTTGGCAAGAATATAGAAAATAAATATCAAGAAGGTGGCAAAATATTCTGGAGGTTGTTGAAGAAGCTTAAGAATGGAGGAAAGAGTGCTGTAAAAGGAATTAGAGATGATAAAGGTGACATGAAAACGGGAGAAAAAGATATCCTTGAAGTATTGAGTAAATACTTTGAAAAACTGCTAAATGAAACAAGCAGTGATGACAGCACCATGGTAAAAAACACTGACCAGGCATGCAGTCAGGAATACATATCCATACCAGAAGTAGAAAAAGCCATCAAAGGCTTGAAATGTGGAAAGGCAGCAGGAGTAGATGATATTCGACCAGAAATGCTGAAGTATGGTGGTATAAGAGTCTTACCATGGCTGCACTGCATAGTTCAGAAAGCCTGGACAGAGGGATGAATTCCCGATGATTGGAGTACAGCTCTCATAGTACCCATATATAAAAAGGGAAATAAAACTGCATGTGAGAATTACAGAGGTATTTCCCTACTGAGTGTTCCTGGCAAGATCTATGCAAGTATACTTGAGAAACGGTTGAGAAGAATTGTGGAAGAAAAGCTTGGTGAAGAACAAGCTAGATTCAGGCCAAATAGAGGCTGTCTGGATCAGATCTTCACTTTACGACAAATAGTCGAGAAAGCATGCAAATATAACAAAGATCTGTATTTAAGTTTTGTCGATCTGGAAAAGGCATATGACAAGGTGCCAAGAGAGAAGCTATTCAATACGCTGCAGTTATATGGTGTCAATGGGGCATTATATCAAGCAATACTTAGTCTTTATTTGAGTTGTAAGTCAGCAGTTAGAATTGAAGGAAGTACAGGAAGATGGTTTAATGTTAAATCTGGTGTGAGACAAGGATGTACATTATCCCCTCTGTTATTCATTATCTATATGGATCACATTATGAAGGAAAGTGGTATTAAACATGATATCAAAATTGGAGATGTTAATGTCAGCTCTTTTGTGTACAAGACAGTGTTCAAACCAGTTTTAACTTATGGATCTGAGAGCTGGGTCAGAAGTAAAACACTTGACCAAAGACTAGAGACCACAGATATGAGAGTCCTGAGAAAGATTATAGGCGTGAACAGATGGCATCAATGGCAATATCATATTAAAAATGAGGATATTAGGAAAGAACTTGACATTGTCAGCATCCAGGAATGCGTTAGCAGAGCTAATCTTAGGTGGTATGGTCACTTAAATAGAATGGGAGAGAAAGATTAGCAAAACAAGTCTTCTCTGCCAGGTTGGCAGCAAAACGACCCAGAGGAAGACCAAGATATAGGTGGATTGATACGGTACAAAGTGCTTTAGACGATAGAAATATAAGATCTGATAATGTTGGAGTCTTGACAAGTAACAGACTGATTTGGAGGAAAATTGTAGATAGGAAATTAATAATGATGTAATTTTTTTCATGTAGTACTATCATATCCTGTACACCCCTTGAGGGTACATGGCAGGAATTTGATGATGATGATGATGATGATGATGATTCCTTCCTAAAACCTATAGCAGATACTACAGATTCCCCATGCTATAAATGAACAAAAGAAAGTTAGCTGGCTCTCTAACCCCCACACTGGTCATAACTGCTTGTATTAAAAAACACTATTCAATATTCGAATACTCTATCCTGTATTAAGAATTTAACGTTAAATAATACAGATATTTTGGTTAGTTTATATCACCTCACTGTTCACCAATATTCCCTTAAATATCGCCTTATCACTTATAAAGAATTTTCCTCCTGATATTAATGATCTGTTTTCTTTTGCTATCCATTCTGGATATTTCTCTTGGAAGTACAAAATTAGTAAACAGATAGAAGGTACCTCCATGAGTTTTCCTCTCTCTCATCCCCCTTGACTCAACCCACATCAAACCTTCTATCTGGTTAAGATATGTGGATGCATTCTCCATTTGGCCTCATGGCCAGATATATTAGACTCTTTTCTCTCTCACCTCAATAGACTTCACCCTAGAATCCAGTAATCAGTATATTTATGGCTAAACTAATAATAGTTTAGCCTTTCTAGATATCTTGGTAACATGCTTACCCAATGATGTGACTTGTCCTTTTCAGTATACAGGAAGCCCACCCACACAGGTAGATATATTCACTTTCCCATCATCACCCACTCACGCTCTCAACAATATGGTATCATTAAAACACTAACCAATAGAGCCTATAAATTTTGTTCCAATGAGTCCACCCTTACAACAGAACTTAATCATATACACTACACCTTCTTATCTACAGTTCCCATAGTATCAAAAAAATAAAATAATACATAAATAAATCCTTCTGGCAATCCTCGACCTTCTCTTCAAAAAAATTTAGCAATGTTATATTCATCCCCTATATCTGCAGCATCTCAGAAAAAATAGCTAGAGTCTTAAAGAAATGCAATCTCTGCATGGCTTTCAAGTCCCAATGTAAGCTTGCTAACTTTATTTGTTCTACTAAAGATCATCTCCCTCCTCTCTCTCTCTCAGTGTGCCTGGAGTATATAAATACCGTGTTCCTGAAAGTTTGCTTAATATGGACAGACAGGAAGATCAGCCAACATCCATATGGAAGAATACAAAAAATACATTAGCAGTCATGACTATGGTCAATGGCACTGCTACTAGCAACAGCAGCAGCTGTGTGCGTGTGTGTGTGTGTGTGTGGCTTTTAGTTTTTTATACTGTACAAAACAATTTATAAATGAAAGAATATTAACTCTTTCTTCAATAAATTACTATTTTTTTCATTAAATGACACAACAGAAATCTTTGTTCTCCAACCAGAGTTTTAAATGGGCTCCTTACTTATTAATTTATTTATTTTTATAAAACTCAGTACTTTCATTGGCCTACTAAGTTTTCATCCTCTTCCATATTGAAAGGTTCTGTGATACTACCAGTACATACGAGTGGACAGACTTATGTGTTCGTCGTACATGTTGTTTATTTCTTAACGGTATATATTAGAACACAGAAAATAAGTAAATAATTAATTTATTAACTTATTGCTGATATTTCGCTGGTGATATAACGCATCTTCAGAGCACAAACCACAGTTTGTCACAATACGTGAGACTATAACAACATAGTGTAATCAATGGACAAGTTAAACAAAATTGTAGCAGTAACACAAAGAATAGAGTCCTGATTTTTGGTGCCCTCTATCTAAAAAAAAAAAAAAATTGCAGCTATCACATAAGACTAGAGTCCTAAACAGAGAAAAAAACTGGTACTAGTTTTTTCTTAAGATGACTGTCTCCCAGATTTTAGGCAAATTTATACAGCCATATTTGTTGAGATTTGGAGTGTGTTTCAGGGCTTCTGTTGCCTCTAAGAACAATCTCTCCGACTTGTAAGAGCTTCTGTGCAGTACTTTTGTGTTCTTCCAGTTGATCCTGTGTGCAGGGGTATCCAGAGCATGGTCTGCTAGGCCCAACTTGCCATAGTGATAATGCCGGACGTATCTTTTGTGTTCACTGATGCGGACGTTCACAGTTCTTCCTGTTCGACCGTAGTAGGCTTGATTACATGAGCAGGGTACTTCGTAGACTCCTGGATGTAGTAGAAGAGGAATGCTGTCCTTGGGTGAGCAGATAAGGGTTGCTAATTTGCCACACGGTCTGAATGTGGTGTGTAGTTCACCTTTATTAAGAATTCTTGCAATCTTTTCAGATGTGCCTTTAATGTATGGGATGGTGACTGTTTTGTTGTAGTTCTCTGTGGTAGATAGTGGGAGGGGTTTCTTAGGGGGTGTTTAGTATTTTGTTTATCTTATGGGGATTATAGCCACCGGCCAAGAAGGTGTGGCATAAGTGAGCCAGTTCAGCAGCAAGAGCATTGTCATTGGAACAGATTGCTCTCGCTCTGTGGGTTAGCATTTTTAAAATGCCATATTGTTGAGAAGGGTGATTGTTTGTGTAAATATCTCCCTGTATGTGTGGGTTTTCTAAAAACCTAAAATGATAAGGAACCATCTGGAAGACGTGTGATAAGTGTATCCAGGAAGGGCAGACAGTTATTAACTTCCAGTTCCATTGTAAAGTGGATTTTTGGATGTTGGCTATTTAAATGCGCTAAGAATGTTTCCAATGTCTCTAGGCCATGTGGCCAAATAGCAAGCACCGATACAAAGTTAATAACGGAAAAAAACTCACGTACAAAGATTATTTAATAGTATAATTTTTGCCTGTGTGTCACAGGCATCTTCAGTACATTAAGCTCAAATTAAACAATAACTGACAATTCCAAAAAGCGCCACCTAAGTAGCTGGTGTAAGATAACTAAAAAGGTCAATAACTTTCCTAAAAAAAAAAAAATTAAAAAAATAATATATAAAAAAAAAATTTTTAAATCAATACAATAAAAAGTTAGGAAAGATTAGCTGATTTGTAAAGTACTATCTCCCATAAAGGGGATAGACGTAAGCCATCGGATCTGTTTAAGTTAGGAGAATGAAGTAGAGTTTCACATGCTTCTTTATAAAGGCATTCCATGAGAAACTGACTTTTGTGAAGAACTCTTGTCTTTCTCCAATGAACTCTATGTCTAGTGAAGATGGCATGTTCTGCAAGTCCAGACTTTTCAGGTTTAAAGTATTCAATATAAGATTGGTGTTCTTCTAGCCGAATAGAGGCATCACTGATGCCTTGTACATAAGGGACAGTGAACGTATAGCAAAAGTTTTAAAACCACTGAATATTTTTGTTGCCTTTCGACCGTTTAGAAAAATCTCCACCTTTTTCACTTCTCCTAAGGACAAGCTTCCACATCTTAATCATCCAAGTGTCTACCAGATTCCATGTTCTTGTGGATTATCTTATTTCGGACAAACGAGAAGATCTGCCTCTATTCGGCTAGAAGAACACCAATCTTATATTGAATACTTTAAACCTGAAAAGTCTGGACTTGCAGAATATGCCATCTTCACTAGACACAGAGTTCATTGGAGAAAGACAAGAGTTCTTTACAAAAGTCAGTTTCTCATGGAACGCCTTTATAAAGAAACATATGAAACTCTACTTCACTCTCCTAACTTAAACAGATCCGACGGCTTACGCCTATCCCCTTTATGGGAGATAGTACTTTATAAATCAGCTAATCTTTCCTAACTTTTTATTGTATTGATTTTTTTTTTTTTTTTAGGAAAGTTATTGACCTTTTTAGTTATCTTACACCAGCTACTTAGGTGGCACTTTTTGGAATTGTCAGTTATTGTTTAATTTGAGCTTAATGTACTGAAGATGCCTATGACACACAGGTGAAAATTATACTATTAAATAATCTTTGTACGTGAGTTTTTTCCATTATTAATTTTGTATCAATATGTCTACTCACCGTATACCTCTTTTAAAACTTAAATAGCAAGCACACCATTAAGAAATAAACAACACATACCAGTATATACATTGTACTAATGTTTCATTAAAAGGAATACAATTTTCTGCTTTTCTTTGGCTACTGCTAAATTTTCTGCTAAACGACGTTGCAGCTGTAGATGCTATAAAATACAATTTTACAAAAAATTATCAGAAATGTATTTCTTAAATTCTTTCACTGATTATTATTATTATTTCTTTTAGTTCTATATAATTTTATAGGTAAAGAACTAACAAACTAAATACAAAAAATGAATATTCCTTGATTTGCTGATTTAAAAAAAAAAAAAAAAAGTTTATTTTATATGCTTATTTAGACTTAGGGTCGGTTATAATCATTACTTGAAGATTTAATGGCTTAGCAACACAAGAGATAAAAGAAGTATTAATCAATACTTCCAATATTTTGGCAAAGTCAAATTGCCATCAGCAGGAAACACAGAGCAATGATATGTGTATGCAGGCACTAACATTGGGTAAATGAGGTTGAAGTTGAGCCTAGAGTACTAAAATGGCACCCTGTGGGCCAAATTGGGCAGTCTTGGCTATTGGGCCAAAGATCTCAGGCACTTCCTGAGATCTTTGGGTCAGATTTATGTGCTGACTCATTTTTGCTGAGGTTCGGATAATTTCTCAGTGCTGAGGAAGATTTAAGGAATAGACTTTCATATCTGTATTTGCTGGGGCAGAGTAGAGTGGCCTTCTTCCAGCATATCCTGTGGTGGGTGTCCAAAGCATGCTTCAGCAAGTCCAGAATGGCAGTAATGGGGGAACTGGATATAGTCCATTATTATAGTTTAACATCTGACCTCCATGGAGTTAGAGACTCATCATGGAAGGTATACACTGTCACACACAAAGCTCATCCAACCATACCTTAAACTGATTCAATGTGTTTACATTCATAACATATTCAGGCAATGCATTCCACTCAGCAACCATTCTCCATGTAAAGATCCTTCGCCTTACTTCTCTGCTCACACACTCCTTATACACTTTCCAGGGATGGACTCTTCTTTTATCTCTCTCTCTCCCAATCTATGAAAAATTTCTGCCATGTGAACCTGATGACAACCCCTGAATAACTTATATGTCTCAATCGTATTCCTCTCCTTCTCTTATTCATGACGCTTTGCAATTCCCGTTCTCTCAATCTGTCCATGTACTCCACATTCCAAAGACCACTGACCACCTTTGTGAATATTCTCTGGACCTTTTCTAACATATCTTCATCACCATGAAAACCTGGTGACCAAATCTGTGCACAATAATCCATATGAGGCCTGATCAAGGCCTTACACAATGGCATCATAACCTCTTTATTTCTGCATGTCAAGGTCTTTCACATCATTGCCATTATCTGAAGTGATGTCTTCAAAACTTGTGCAATGTAGTAGTGGAGCACAAGGACCTGAATTTCAGGTTCTTGTGCTCCACCACCAGATCTCTCATCTCCTCTACATCCTTTAAAGTTTCCCCACCAAGTGTATACTTTGCATCCCATTGGTTGTTTACCAAATTTCAAACTTTACAATTTGCAACATTGATCTAACAGTTCCACTTACCTGTCCATTCATACAATCTATTCAAGTTCTGTAAGGCCATAACATCTGCTTGACTCTGCATTGTTCTACCCAATTTTGCATAATCTTTGAACAGCTGCATATCACCAGATAAACCCATCCTAATATCATTAGCATACAAATTGAACAACAATGGTCCCTAAACTGACTACAGTGATCAGTTTAGGGATAATCCCACCCATTTCAATTTCTTTAACAGTTTGTTGTGCATCAAAAGCTTTTGCAAAATCTAAGTATACCACTGTATATGCATCTCTCATGTCCAAGATATCTGTTACCTTGTCATAGTACAATAGAGAACAAATCAATATGAACACTCACATTTTAAAGAAAAATTTTAATTTCGCAAGAAAATAAGTACGAAAATTAAACTCGAACTTGACCTAATAATTTATATGTGCTCCTCTGTTCCTAATAAGTTCATTAATTCTCTTAGGCATGGACACATTTTTCTAATTTCTGCATCTTGAAACCCTACTTTTATAATGGATTATATTAAGTTATCCATTGTATCACAATTTAATTTTCCAAGTCTTTTTTGCTATGGCCTACAAATGTTTGACTGGGTTAATGTCAGGAGAGATACCTGGCCACTGAAGCAATTTGATATTATTTCTGAGGAACTCTTTCACTTTTTTTCAAGTGCACCATGAGATCCTGTTGGAATATGAGTTCTTTGTCATTCCGGATCTGTGGGATCACTCTTTTCTCCAATATTTTTATGTATTGGTCACTTTTCATCATATCATCAACAGGCACAAGTGATCCTGTACTGGCAAGACAGCCCCAGAACATCTTTTTAGTTGGGTGTTTAGGAGCTTGTTGAAGGCGAGCAGGAGAAGTCTTCTCAGTCACTGATTTGAGAACATAGGATACGTGCTCTCCTTGGATATAGAAATGACTCTCATCTGAGAATATGACCTTCTTCCACTTCTCAATAGTCCAATCTTTGTACACTTTTGCCCACTGGAGCCTATTTTTTTGGATAGCATTTGGCAACAATTGTTTCTTTTTTTTTTGTCTGTGGGTAGTCCTCCCTGCTTCCAACAATCTGCGATGGACTGTCATATCAGAAACATTAATCCCACAAGCTACCAAGTCTCTATTTAAATCTACAGCAGACAATCTTGGATTCGTTTTGCTTTTCCTAACTAGTAAACGATCTTGAGTAAGAGTAGTTTTCCTTTTTCGTCCACATTTTCCTATTCTGTCAGGAGAAAAGGTACCTGTCTCCCTAATCTCTTTAAAATTGCCAACACCACACTCATTGGCAATTTGACTTTGAGTCATGGATGTGTGCATTCTTGGAGATGTATCCATTTTATAGCTACACAAAATGAATAAAACGCTACAATGTCAACTTGCTTACACTATTAAAAATGCACAATACTATTAATAAATATCACAGAGACAGTTAAGCATGCAGCACTCAACCAAAATAGTAAACTAAAACCAAAATCATTGTGAACTAAACTTCCAAACCAAAATTTGAATTAATCTGAACAAACCAAAATTCGGCTTGTTCGAATTAATTTGTTTGCTACTGTACATAAGTTAGTAAAACATGATCTCCCTACTGCTGTTATCAACCCATTTCTGTACCTTGTGATGAAGGTACTCATCAGTACCTTCATCACAACTCCAAATATACACATTGGCCTATAACTTGTAGCCACAGCCTCATCACAACCTTTATGCAGTGAAACAATTTTACCTTTTTTCCACTCTCTTGGAACCTATGCCGTTGTAAGACTCATTAAACAGACATGCCAATGCTACTGCAAATTCCCTTAAGACGTATGGTAAATGTCATCAAATCCTATCGCCTTATTGACATCAAGTTTATTAATTTCCTCATATACCTCCTGCTCACCCACAATTAAGCCATCCTCTCCTATGTCCTCTACGCTTGAATTTCTCATGATTTCACTCTGATGAAGATGAAACACCCCTATAATTTGATCTGAATACTTGATGTTTCTGCTGCTGTTACCATTCTACCGTTTTCATCCATTAACATCATCTTACCATAATTATTCTTACTTCTACATGCCACATAATTGAGAAACTGTTTAGGATTTTTGTAATGAGGGTTGCATAAGCCACATGACAGCACGCCCAACCTAAATGGGCATGTGACACCACTGGTAGAAAGGATTCAGAAATGAGTGATTAAGGTAGTGACAGGTCTGTGAAATGCTCCTTAAGAAGATATGTTCAGAGTAACCATAGCAAAGTTATTGTGGGATTATTTAATGAACACTTCATTAGTGTATATCATACTGGTGTGAATGATGCTGTGCAACATGTAGAAGGGAGGCAAGTATTAGGGGAATTAAAGGTGGAAGAATTAGAAGTGTATCAAGTGTTACTCAAGTTAGATGTTCATAAGGCTATGGAAATGGATGACATAACACTACATATTTTTAAGGAATGTGCAAAAGAGATAACTATGCCCTTGACCTAGTTATTTAATAAAAGTTATACTGTGGGGAATGTTTCTAAGGAATGGAAAGAAGGCAAAATAGTCATTACATAGTCATATAAAGTCATTATATATATAGTCATATACAGTCATTAAAATAGTCCCTAATCATTTGTTCCAACACTTTAACCACCTCTCTTTTAGGATAGTAATTATTATTTTATTAAAAGAGACCTCCAGGAAGTCAGTAACTCATTTGAGGGAGGCCATACTATTTGCATCAGCTGCCATACCTATTCTTGAATTCATGCCTGCTTGCACACACACACAACATCCAATGACAATCCATTCCAATCACGAGCCACTCTATGAGAGAAAAATCTTGGCCTCACCCCATTCTTAACAAGATTCATTGTCAACTTACAAGGATGCCTTCACATCCTTGTAAGTTGACATTCTGTATAATGTTTTCAGAAGTTTTTAACTCTTCATATCACCCCTCTTTCTCCTGTTTGCTAATGTCTGCAGCCTACAAATTCTCAATCTTTCTTCATAATCAGTATTTAACAATCGCAATATCATTTTTGGACATTCTCCTTTGCACTCACTCCAATGTATCAGAATCACCACAGAAACCAGGAGACTAGATGTGTGCAATAATCCAAGTGAGATTTCATCAAGGCCTTGTGAAGATGCAAATGATTTCCTTATCTTTACATGTCAAAGTTCATCATCGGATAATGGTAATGATGTGGAGGACCTTGGCATGCAGAAGCAAAGAAGTTATGATACCATTGTATAAGGACCTGATCAGGACTCATATGGATTATTGTGCACGGATTAGGTTTTCATGGTGATGGAGATATGTTAGAGGGAGGGTTCAGAGAAGATTCACAAAGGTGGTCAGTGGTCTTTGGAATGTGTAGTACGATGACAGAGTGAGAGAATGTAAATTGCTTAGCTTCATGAATAGGAGGAGGAGAGATATGATTGAGACCTATAATAAGCTGGTAAGGGGTTGTTATCAGGTTGACATAGAGGAGATTTTTCATAGAATGGGAGAGGGATGTAGAACAAGAGTCCATCACTGGAAATTGTTAGGGGTGAAGTGAGGAGCAGGTCCTTTGCATTGGGAGTGGTTGGCGAGTGGAATTCATTGCCTGAGTGAATGTAGACACACTGAATCAGTTTAAGACCCAGTTGGATTAGCATTGTGTGCGATAGTGTGTACCCCCATGATGAGTCTCTGACTCCATAGAAATCAGATGTTAAAAATAATAATTACAATTATTCTCTGAGTTGTATTTACAATTTTTGCTATATGTCCCTTGAACTTCAACTTCCTGTCTACTAAAACTCCAAGATCCCTAGCTTGATCAGTTTCTTCTAGCATAATCCTGCCAATATATTACAACTTGTTGGAAGTTTTTCCATTTGGTTATGCTATAAATTAAAGATCACTTCTAGATTTGGCTCCCACTGATGAGACCTCAATAAAGGTCGAAACAGGTCTGGGTAGTGATCCTTCCCATAATGCATAGCATTAAACATGTCTGTAAGGATACGTGCTTTGCATTACAGGATACTAAGGCAATTGATGTGAAGTCATTAGGCTTCTATATGCGAGTTGCCAAGTCCTGAAATTACTTCAGATGCAAACTTTGGTTGCCTTACACTTGGATAAAGGATTAAACCCAGAAAAAATTTCTTGGCATCTTTAATTTATATTACAACATTGGATATTTAATCACACCAAAGTGACCTTACATTTATTAGCATTTATAACTAACAGCCATTTTCACATGCCAACAATTCTAGCCTATTCAAATATAGATAGGCTAATCAGGAGAGTACTCCTGATTATCCTACCTATCTTTACATCATCAGCAAATAACTGTATGTCGCATGTCAAATCCTTCCCAATGTCATTAATATACAGACTGAATAACAATGGACCAAGGACTTGAAGACCATTACTGGTTACCTTGAATCTTGAAGATTCACACCCCCCCATACAAAACTTTTTAATATCTATTAGTCAGCCATTCTCTTATTCATGTCAATAGTCCATAAATTAATCCCCTATTTTCCAATTTATTATTATTATTACGTAACACCTTCAGGGAGTCCAACAACTCATTGAGGGAGGACACCTACTCTACAACTCTCTGTTTCCACCAATCTACCACTAGCAACTACCTTCATCATCTACACCGATGCCATCTACCACCGACCACCATCCCTAGTATTTTCACAGACAATCACAAACATCCATGCCCACGGTGGGATTCGAACCCGCAACCTTTTGGCTGGAGAGCGGATACTCTAATCACTCATCCAATCAGTCATCCATGCTGTATTCTGTCAAAAAACTTAACAAAATCCAAAAGTATCATGGAGTATCCATTCCCCTTATCTAACTCAGTGGTAACATTATTAAAGAATGTGAGCAAGTTGCTAAGGACTTGAAGCACATTACTGGTTGCCCTTCCCATGCTATTCATAGCAAAGTAGAATTCTCTGGCAACCCATTTCTGAATGCGAGTCCTAACTAACGTTTCCGAAATCAATCTTCACCACCACTCCTGAGATACTGATTGGTCGACAGTTTGATACATCAGTCTTTGCACCACCCTTGTGCAACAGGATTATCATACATTCTTTCCACTGCTGTGGAATCTTCCCTGTTCTGAGATTCCAATTACATAGCCTTATCAAAGGAATACCTAGTTCAGCTGAACACTCTTTCAGCATCTATACTGATATCACATCTGAATATTGCAGAATAAGATTCTGCAATATTCAGTTTTTGCAACAGCTCTAGTACTTCCAACTCATACACACGAGATTCTTCATAGTGAAGAGGTAGTGGCGAGTTCAATGTTGCATATACCAGGTTGACAGCTTTTAGCAAAATGGCTACTCATTAATTGAACAATCACTTCTGCATCACTCATCCACATACCATCTGCATTCAGTAATTCTTTCAAATTCCTTTTTTCTTTCTTTTACTTGCAGCATAATGATAGAATTCTTTTGGGTTGTCTTTAACTTAACCAGCAAGTTAAAGAGTTTCTTTTCGTACTCAAACTTAGCTTTCTGTATAACATTTGTGACTCTTCTTGCCTGCTGCTTATAATTATTATAACTGACATCGTCCTTATGCACACGGTATTCCTTCCACATCATCTTTTCCTTTCAAATTTCTTGCTTGATTAGATTACACATCCAACCCTATTTATATCTTCGAAATCTAGGGACACATTCTGATATCACATCATTTAGGTATTTTTTAAACACTTCCCACACACTGTTAGCATCTTCCCCATCCAACAACTGATACTATGTGCCGAACCCAGCATACCCCTCTCGTTATCATAATTTCCTGTTTTGTAGTTCAGCATCTTTTTCTGAATGGAACGTTCATAAATTTAGCCTCCCAAGTGAGTACTGATAATTATCAGTAGTTGTGATTATAATCACTGTCACTAACCGAAAGCAGAATAGTTATGTCTTTAACTGAAACCCTCCCCCTCTATTTGACACTATAATCAGATCTAACACTCGGATCATGAGTTCCTTCTGTACATGCTGCTTAAGGAAGTTGTAAATATAACCCATAATCGGGCGATAATTTGTTACATCTCTCTTGGAAACTCCTGGCAGACCCTGTCACATCAATCATTGCATTAACACCACTAAATGATACACTCTCATAAAGTAATTACTCAGTAATTTATTTCTTGAGCTTTCCACATCTCCTTATCATATCCATTTGTTAAAATTATCCTTCCACCATCATTCTTCCTTTTAATCACTACACAGCAAAGAACTCTTTTGAATTTCTTTTGGCTTGGAAAATCTCCTCTAATAATATGTTTTTTCCTTCTCTAGATTGTATGTATTTTCTCAAATCATCTGCTAACTTAACTTGTTAGGGTTTTGATGTGCTTTCTTCATCTTTTTTTTTTAGAACTCCATCTCTAACCTCTTGAGTCCACCACGAAGTTCTGGAATTCTCTCACATCGTCTGCTGACTTACTTGCTACGATCTTTTGATACGCTTTCTTCTTTTCCCCTTGAGTTCACCGTGAAGTTTTGATTTTTCTATCCTTGCAAACAACTTCACCATATTTCACTGGCTGAATCAATGTTTTCTTCAGAGTTTGCCATCAACTTCCAAGGTTTTGTTTTTGTTTTCAAATTCATTCATTTTTTTAAATAATATTTATACATTTGAATGTACTGTTTACTCTGAAAATGATATTTATTTTTATCCTGCTGAAAATTAGATAGTAAAGTAATCGCATCCTATTTCAAATCTAATGTATATTCATGAGTCTAGAACCAGTGTGAAGATATTCCTATCAAGTCACACATAAGCAATAAGCTATTTCTTAGTTATTATATCTTGACTCCATGTGAATATATGCATATCTTTATGATGAAGATAGCATTAGTAATGACTAGTCCATATCCTGAACAGAAAACTAGCAGACATTTACCATTATTAGTAACTTTTCCAAATATTCCTAAAACCATTTCTATGTGTCTGGTATTCATTTCACACACATACTGCTATTTAAATCTCCAAGAAAGAACAGATTTTTCTAATCTCAACTGCTTTTTCTGATGTCTTAAAAAATTTCTCCACTTCATTCTTAAGAAATTTCTAGTTCTTAAGAATAAAGTACAAATAAGTCCCATTGTTTAATTTCCCATTTTGATATTTGCAGACAGCACTCTATTTAAAACTGCCTGCTGTTCAAAAAGTTAATTCCCATGTTTATTTTTAACTGCTGTAGCTACTTCTTGAGTTTCCTGATCACCACTGACCAATTTTTTTTTTTTATCCCACACGCGAGAAGTATAATAACCTATAGCACATGCTTGCCGTGTTTGTGAGGTGCAGATAAGGGTTGAGAAAGAAGAAACCTACTGACATTCTTAAAGAGTAGTAGGTTCAAATTGTTGAGAAACACATCATGGGGAATTGCATTCCAGAGGACAGAGGTAGCTGGAATAAATAAAGAAGAGAAGAAACAAGTTTGACGAGTTTGCAGTTGTACTGCAAAGGGCTGTTGGACAGCTACTGCTCTTATTTTAACAGGCCTAACAGCAAGTGGAGGAATGATGTTTGCTGATTCACTGGAGTAGTGATCATGGAGGTACCTGTAGAAGAGAGACAGAACTGAAACACTGCATCTGTAAGATGGAGGTTGAAGTGAACCTGTGAGGGAAGGATCACCTATGAGCAGGATTCCTCTCCTCTGGATGGCATCAAGAATTTTTAAAGCCAGTTTTAGGTGCACCACCCCAAATGTGTGAACAGTATTCTAAGGATGGGTAGATTTGGGATTTGTATAGGGCTAGTAACTGGGTATAAAATATCTTCTTGAGTGGAAAAAAATGCCTCATTTTTAAGATGCTGAGATGCTATTGACATGATGTGTTTATGCCAAGAGAGGCTGAAGGTTAACGATATATGTATTACTGAGGATGAGCAAAGGTGAGCTGAGATCCCTTTTGTGAGCAAAAAGGCAGGTCTACATTTTGGTGTCAGTGAAAGTCACTAGGTCATCCTTGTCCCACTGAAGGATGGTATGGAGATCAGTGTTTAAGGCACTGGTTGCAAATAATCTTGATGCAAAGGATGTTTGGGAATTACATGGTTTATCAAACGAGTAAGATGAATGAAGAGTGCTATTGTCAGCAAAGTTATGGATAGGATTTGTAGTGAATGAGAGTAGGTTATTTATGTTTAAGAAAAAGAGAGAGTAGGCAAGAGAACAGAGCCCTGAGGCACTGATGACAAACACAAACAAAAGCCTTGGAGATGTCAAGAGTGAAGCACGCATTTCTCCAAACTTTTTCCATGGCACATGTCCAGTGGTGATTGATGCAGACTAAGATATCAGCCATGGATATGGATTGGCAGAATCCATACTGGTGATTGTTGATTAACTGGTGAGCTTCTAGGCAGTGAAGAAGTTGACCATTGATAACTTTCTCCATTACTTTGGAGGGGATTGAGGTGATGGCAATTGGTCAGTAGTTGGATGGTAGTCTTCTGTCTCCCTTTTTGGAATGGGTTGGATATATGTTAGTTTCCATGAGATAGGATAGGTGCCAGCTGAGTACAGAAGATTGAAGAGATGATAGAGCACAGGTGTCAGCACTGGGGCACAACATTTGAGTACAATAGGAGAGATGCCGAATTAGTAAATGAGTATTTAGGCTTAGGTGATGGTTTACATTCATGTTGCACTTTAATGGAATAATTTACCATAGTTGTGGCAGTGGATGTATTTTTTGTGTTCTTCTAGGCATATGTAAGGATCTCTGCCACCACCACCACTATGGTCAAACATGTCTAGCAGACCATGCCTTGGATACCTTACACAGAATCAGAGGGAAGAAACTTACAAACTTTAAAGACTCTTTTTAGAATCTGTAGCAGCCTAATCTTAATAAAAAAAACAGCCTAATCTTAATAAATATGGTTATATTAAACTTCCCAAATTTGGGAAACTTTAGCCAACAGCACCCATAGAGGGTGCCTTTCATAGTAATTTATTATAATCTCATTTCTTCCACTTATGTTTCTTGTGTGTTTTTATGTGTGTTACTGAAATTTTAACATTGTATTCCTGAAGATGTCTCTGTGTCTTTGTAAAGGTTTGTGACAATGATTAAACATCATCATCACCAAATTCCTGACATGTACCCTCAAGGGGTGTATAGGATATGATAGTACTACATGAAAAATTTATATCATTACTAACTTGCTAACAACAATTTTCCTCCAAATCAGTCTGTTATCTGTCAAGACTCCAACATTATCAGATGTTATATTTCTATCTTCTAAGGCACTTTTTACTGCATCAATCCACCTATATCTTGGTCTTCTTCTAGGTCTTTTTTCCTGTCAACCAGACAGAGAACACTTGTTTTGCTAATCTTTCCTCTCCTATTCTGTTCAAATGACCATACCACTTGAGATTAGCTCTGCTAATGCATTCCTGGATGCTGACAATGTCAAGTTCTTTCCTAATATCCTCGTTTTTAATATGATATTGCCATTGATCATTTTTCTGATCGTTAACCATCTGTTCATGCCTCTAATCTTTATCAGGACTCTTATATCTATGGTCTCTAGTCTTTGGTCAAGTGTTTTACTTCTGACCCAGCTTTCAGATCCATAAGTTAAAATTATTTTGAACACTGTCTTGTATACAGATAAATGAGTGGATAGGCTTACAGATAATTGTATACAGATAATTTAGTGTTTTGACTAATTTCTCTCTTATTCCATATAAATTTATTCAATTGATTTCTTACCATATCAACTTTGTTGATTCTGTTGTCTATTTCCACATTTAATTTAGTATCTTCACTAAAAATTGTGCCTAAGTAGCTGAAATGTTTTACTTGTTTTATAGGTTCTCAATTCAAAATGCAGTTGATATTTTAATGTTTCTGCCTATTTTCATTGTCTTTGTCTTTTTAATGCTGACCTTCATACCATATCTATTACAACAGTTATTCAATTTAGTCAGAGAATCGTGCAGACTTGTAGCAGATTTATTTAGAAGTATAACATTGTCTGCACAAAGCAAAGAGCTGAGATTAACATCTCCAATTTTGATATCAGGTTTAATACCACTTTCCTTCATAATGTGATCCATATAGATAATGAATAACTGAGGGGATAATGTACATCCTTGTCTGACATGAGATTTAACATTAAACCATCTTCCTGTACTTCCTTCAATTCTAACTGCTGACTTACAACTCAAATAAAGACTAAGTGTTCCTTGATATAATGCCCCATTGACACCACATAACCGTAACATTTTGAATAGCTTCTCTCTTGGTACATTGTCATATGCCTTTTCCAGATATACAAAACTTGAATACAGATCTTTGTTATATTTCCGTGATTTCTCAACTATTTGTCGTAAAGTTAAAATCTGATCCTGACAGCCTCTATTTGGTTTGAATCCAGCTTGCTCTTCACCAACCTTCCCTTCCCTTCCACAATCCTTCTCAACTGTTTCTCAAGTATACTTGTGTAAATCTTACCAGGAACATTCAGTAGAGAAATACCTCTGTAATTCTCACATTCAGTTTTATTTCCCTTTTTATATATGGGTAGCATGAGAGCTCTACTCCAATCATCTGGAATTCATCGCTCTGTTCAGACTTTCTGAATTATGCAGTGCAGCCACTGTAAGACTTTTATACCGCCATACTTGAGCATTTCTGGTCGAATATCATCTACTCCTGCTGCCTTTCCACATTTCAGGCCTTTGATGGCTTTTTCCTATTTCAAGTATGGATATGTATTTCTGACTGCATCCCTGTAGTGTTTTTTACCACTGTGCAATCACTGCCTGTTTCATTTAGCAATTTTTTGAAGTAATTACTCCATACTTCAAGGATATCTTTTTCTCCGGTTTTCATGTCACCTTTATTATTATTATTATCCAGGCCTCCATGGAGTCAAAAGACTCATCGTTGGAGGTCGTTCTTAGGAAACACAAAGTTTATCATGCCACTCCTTGAACTCATTGACCGTTCTTGCTCTAACCACTTTTTCAGGCAATGCATTCCATGGTTCAACCACCCTCCACGTAGAAGAAACCACTCCTCACCCTCTTGCTCACAGCTTCTTTTCGTAACTTCCAGGGATGACCCCTTGTCATTGCTCCTTCCCACAGTTCCACCAAGTGAAAGAACTCCCCAATGTCTACCCAATTGAACTGCCTCTCAACAGTTTAAAAGTCTCAATCATATCACCTCTCCATCTTTTATCCACCATACTCTGCAGTCCACATTGTCTCAGTCAATCCTCATAACTGACATTGCACAGTCCCAAAACCATCTTTGTTATCCGCCGTTGGACCCTTTCCACAGTTAATTTATCCCATTCAAATCCTGGGGACCAAATTTGAGAACAATAGTTTAAGTGTGGTCTGATTAGGGTCTTATACAATGGAATGATAACTCTTTTATCTCTGCAGGTCAGAATCCTTCTCAGTATTGCAGCAATTCTCTGGGTTACCTTCACCATCTTTGCAATATGCTCCCTGAATTTCGGTTTTCTATCAATCATCACCCCCAGATCTCCCCCTACTTCCTCCAGTATAGCTCCTCCAATCAAGTATGATCCTCCCATTCGATGGATTCCAAACTTCAGGATTTTACATTTTGCTGCATTAAACCAACACCCCATTCATTTGCCCATCTGTCTAGTTTATTCAAATCCTCTTGCAAGGCTGCCACATCTGCGCTATTACTGATAACCCTTCCCAGCTCCACATCATCTGCAAACAACTGACTATCCCCCTTGCAATCCACTGACAATGTCATTGATATAAAGGTTGAACAATACAGGTCCCAGTACTGAGCCCTGTGGAGCCTCACTTGTAAACTTCTACTTCCTTGATATTGCACCACCATACACAACTCTCTGATGCTTGTCAGACAGCCAATCCTGAATCCATTTGATTAACTCGACATTTAAACCCATGTGCTGCAACTTAAATATCAACTTATCATGTGGCACCCTGTCAAATGCCTTGGCAAAATCCAAAAAAAATGGCAGTATATACCTTTCCCTCATCAACTGCTCTTGTCATTTTATTATAAAAGGCAATCATATTACTAAAACAAGAGCATCCCTTAACAAATCCATGTTGATTCTCACAGATAACATTACCCTTATCTGCCTGATGACAAACTGGCCTATAATTAGACACTTCCAGTCTGCTACAGCCCTTGTGCAGTGGCACTATCTTACCTTCCTTCCATTCCTTGGGTCCCCTTCCCACAGTCAGACTTTTATTGAAGAGACAGGTCAACTGTCAGTTCTTTAGCACATTCTCTCAAAACCCATGGTGAAATACCATCCAGTCCCACAGCTTTACTGGTATCCAGAGTACTCAGTATTTGGAACACTCTCTAATTCCTTTTACAGCACTCTTTCCTTCATTTCTGAGCTTCTTCAACAACCTCCAGAATATCTTACCACCTTCTTGATATTTATTTTCTATGTTCTTACCAAAGTCTTCCCATGACTTTTGTTTAACTAGTTTTACGCAGTGTTTAGCTTTCTCATATTTGTCTTTGTATTCTCTAAGAGCACAAGCTGACTTATTTGCCAGGAATATTGGATATGCTTTCTTCTTTTCCTTCACTGCCTCTTTAACTTCCTATCTCCACTATGGAGTTCTGATTTTTCTATCCTTGCAGACAACCTCATGCCTCTCTGGCTGAATCAATCATTGTTTTCTTCAGGGCTTGCCACTGAATCTCCAATGTTTGGTTCTTGTTCTCAAACTCTTTCATTTTTTCTTGAATAATGTTTGTGTATTTTAATCTACGGTTCACATCTGAGAGCTGCTCAATTTTATTCACTTTAAAGCTTTCTTAGATGTTCTTCTTTTCAATGAAATTCAATTTTATTCTGCTCAAGACTAAATGGTAATCACTTTCAATTTCAAATCCTCTGTATACTCTGGCATCTTGCACCAGGGAGAAAACATCACTATGAACAATAACATAGTAAATGAGATTTTTCTTATTTCTTGCCTCTTCTCTCCATGTGATTAAACAATGATTAAACCTGTTGTTTAATTATTTCTCTTTATGCTGTAAATTATTCCATTAAAGTGCAACATGAAGGAGAGATACCATCAGGACTTTTTGTGTTCAGGTTGTCTAATATTCTTCTTATATCCTTCTGCCAAAATGCCACAGAGATATATGGTGGTCAGCTGTTGGTATGGATTTGTCATCTATGCGGGAGTTAGAGGAAAAGAGTGATGTTATAGGGTCAGCTTTTTCTTTGGGTGCTGTAACAATGGTGCCATCTGGATGGGTGAGAGGTGGGAGTGCAGGTGAGCAGAAGTTACATCCAATTTCTTTTGCAAGGGACAAGAAACGACTACTGTTTGGACAAAAGATAAGTTTTCTGCTATTGGCCTTTATGAAGTTAGATTTGGATTTGCTGATAGTTGATTTACATTTATTGCATGCTTTTGTATAGGCTGAGTATGAAGCTTGATGCAAGCCATTTGCAGTAAGCTAAGTTTTTTCTTTGATCACTTTCATACATTTTCTGTTGAATCAGGGCTTGGAAAGTGGATGGGAATTTTGGATGGAATGAGGGATGAATTTGTATTATTGTACTAAAAACTTGTGCTCATTAACACCTATACTATAATACCTTTTCTCTGTTTCCTACTTGACAAACAAACCTATAGTCAGACATTCAAAAAAAGAGAGGGAGGGTTGATTGGATCCAGTGAATGCTCTTCAGCTCTCGAAATCATGGTAAACTTCTTCACTACACAGAGGTACACCAATTAATCAGTGACCAGCAATATGGAGTCAAGAAAAAGATGTTGTTAAATCTGGAATGAAAGGTTCAATTTATTATTGAGCATTTCATTCAGGATTTAACTAGGATCTAAAAACTCTATAAAAAGGAAATGCTTGTACATAGGTGTAAGTGAAAACTTTAATGTATTAATATTTTATTAACGGAATTTTGTAAGTGATAAATTGTAAACTGTCTTAGAAATAACATTCCAGAGTCTAAAAGGTCTTAGTGAAAGTTACTTTAGAAGGAGAAAGTTTAAGCCAAGTCCACTTTAGCCTAATCGGCTTTTCAACATAACCCTGGGGCATCGCAATGCGAAGTCCAAGACATGTGTACGGCACCCACGTGATGGGGTGCATTTCGGGGAGAAGCGTAGGGGAGTGTGCAAAAAAAAAGAGTTAGGTGTGACGAACAACCAGTGACGTAGTTAGGAGAACGAACTAGGGATATATAAGGATTTGACAGCGAATATAGCGCTCTCTTAGTCCTCTGTTCTTCGTGGTGTCTCTCTCCTTCAAAAGTGGGTTCCAATGGAAGCAGTTCATGGTGAAGACTAGAAGGAAGGTCAATGATGGCTACAAAGTCAGGTAGCGATCCGCTTCAAGTGTAGCAACGGCACAGCCAGGCAGCCAGCGGAGACCACAGCCTTATGCCAAGGCTGTGGCATAAGGCTGGAATGATGGTCACGACAACCATGTTAAGAATAATTACTTTCCCATAGTAGATGATTAATTCTGTTATTACCAACCAGTGATAACAGTGATTACTCATTTATCACTGGTTTTTTTGTCATTTATCACTTGTGGTTGGTTGTTTTCAAAATCACTCATTCAATGATGAGAAATGTAAATTTGTCCATTGGCTGTTTAAATTTTGCCACTGTTTCAATCAACAACAGCAGCAAGCAACCAGATATAAGTGATATCAGGAGCAACAACTGCCTTCAATGAACAGTCATGTGATCAACCTTTCAAACCATGCCCTGAACAGTGATGAACTCCCACTACTTAGTAAAGGCCTAAACTCTGTTGTGACACCCAACACAGTTAACAAACAGGATTTTATATGCCATACTGAAAGAAGCATAAGATTTCTCCCAACTATCATAGCTGATAAAATGTAATTAGAAACCTCTTACATTTTAAACAATCTAAAGCAAAAACTAGCAACTTTGCCAAAGCAGAATTAGCAGCTGTGAAATCTTTAAGCAAGTCAGGACACCATAATTAATAGAGCCAATAAAGGCAGTGCCACAATAACTTATTGTGGCACTTATTGTATAACTTACCTTTAAAAAATGAATCAATAAGTCTCTATTGACTTTTCAGCACCTAACAACTTGTGAAATACAACCCAACTAATCAGATTAAAAAGAAAACAGAGGAATTACTTAAACCAGTCACTTCTTAGTCCACAGATACAGTTAAAAAACTACTTCCGCACTACACCTGATCCTGAGAATTTACAGTTTGCCTAGGATTAATAAGCAGAACATACAGCTTTGGCCAACAGTTGAAGGTATCAAAACACCCAATTATCATCTAGCCAAGAAAGTAGTGTCAACAATCAAGGAGTTGGTAGGTCATTCTCCCTCCTATATATATATATATATGTTAAAAATACCAAGCTATTTTAAACCTGGTTTTACTCCATTTCCCAAGTAAGCAAACAGACAAACAAGTCAAGTTTGCACCTGCAAGTGTTGCAAGTCTAGCTGACCCTGCAAGTAGTGCAAGACCAAGGCAACTCATGGTAAAAGAAGAATAAGCTCTGATCACTAATCTTAATATTTATCCTTAATGCAAAGCACATCTCCTGGAGGAGATGTATGATGCTTTGTATTAAAGGCAAGGGGCCACTACCCAGACTGGTTTCAACCTTTATTGAGGTCTCATCAGTGGGAGCCATAGAAATAGCCAGGCTAGAAATACCAAGATTTTAGTAATACAGAGCTTATAAGTATTTTACCAGAACAAGTTACCATAAGGTGTTTTAACCTTATTAAATAAAAATTTCAGGAGGAGATATAAATGTAGAAAGTATTTTACCTTGGGTATAAAAAATGTTAATAGGTTAAAACACCTTATGGTAACTTGTTCTGGTAAAATACTTATAAGCTCTGTATTACTAAAATCTTGGTATTTCTAGCCCGGCTCCCACTGATGAGACCTCAATAAAGGTTGAAATCGATCTGGGTAGGGCCCCCCTTGCCTTTAATACAAAGCATCATACATCTCCTCCAGGAGATGTGCTTTGCATTAAGGGTAAATATTAAGATTAGTGATCAGAGCTTATTCTACTTTTACCATGAGTTGCTTTGGTCTTGCACTACGTGCAGGGTCAGCTAGACTTGCAACACTTGCAGGTGCAAACTTGACTTGTTTGTCTGTTTGCTTACTTGGGAAATGGAGTAAAACCAGGTTTAAAATAGCTTGTTATTTTTAACATTTATTATACCCAAGGTAAAATACTTTCTACACACACACACACACACACACACACACACACACACACACACACACACACACACACACACACACACACACACACACACACACACACACAAACTCTTTGTTAACAAATTTAAGGGTATCACACTAGATAAGTGATTTATTAGTCAGTTTTGATGTCTCTGCCCTTTTGACAAATGTCCCAATCAATGATATAATACTTCTTTTACAGGACAAATCCAGCCCAATATCATGGTGCTCTTTGGCCATGTACTATTTTTCTGGCTATTTTGTGTGGAAAAATGCTTTTTATCTGCAAAAAGAAAGCATAGCCATGGGCTTGCCATCCCCCCCCCCCATTGCTAACTTTTATATGGAAGATTTTGAGCAACATGCTCTAGAGTCCCTTACTTTAAAACCCAAAGTCTGGCTTGGGCATGTTGATGATGTTTTCGTTATCTGGCTTCATGGCTGCCAGACATTAGACACTTTTCTCAGCCACCTAAACAACATAAATGCATACAACTCAAAACTGAAATTGAAAGTCAGAACACACTTCCATTTCTAGATATACTTGTCAAACGTCTCCTCGTTGTTTAGCATAAGCCTACACATACTGGCGAACATATACAAATAAACTGTTATCACCACCCAACATAAAAACTAGGTGTCATTAATCCACTAAAAAACAGAGCTTTAAAGATTCACTCCAATGAGAAAGCACTAAAGCATGAATTAATATCAGCAATATCTTCCTAAGAAATGGCTATAGCAAAAAATACTATTAATAAAATTCTTCAAAAGACTGCACCTAATAAAAAATAAACTAGATAACAATAAAACTGGAGCCATTCCATATATTAACGGGATATCAGATAAAATAAACAGAATACTACAGAAATACAACCTTAATGCTGCCTTTAAATTAAAAGTGGCATTAAGGTTGTATTTCTTCAAAAATGAAGAACTTAAGCATTAAAGTTGTAAATCAACCTTAATGCTTAAGTTCTTCATTTTTGCAGAAATGCTTAAGTTCTTCAATTCTTCCAAGGATCCACTTCCTCCACTGGTCCACCCTAGGGCATAGGTAGTCAGGGTGCCTGTAACCTCCCTTATACAGATGAAACTGGATACACAATTCCTATCTGGAAAAAGGAACTTAAAATGAAAAAAGAACATTAAATTTAATAACTATGGAAAATCAGGCCTTTCTGATCATGCCCTGGATACTCTACATAGAACTAACTGGAAAGGCACCTGTTCATTATATAACAGATGGGTATGAGAACAATTTAAAGAGGTCTGTGATATTCTAATCAACCACCCTAATCTTAACAATAATTATGGTCTAAATCTCCCAAGAATATGGATGGCACATATTTTACCCACATAACCTTTTGTTCCTAAGAGTCCATTTTCTTATTCTTTCCTTGCGGTGTTGAGGATTTTTCTACATTTAACCACCACCATATCGAGGATAAGGTGGTTAGTCCCATGCCTCCCGGTGTGTCCTATGTCTGTAGATGTGTGTTCACAGGCCGGTTTGCCTGTTCTGAAAAATGGGATGAAAAATCTGAGTTTCCAGGTAAAAATACCCTCTACTCCATATGAGACCAGCTAACTCACCATTAATCGAAAGAGACCACACTGATGGGAATCGAACCCAGGTCTTTCTGAACAAAGGGCTTCGTCTATACTGACTGAGCTACGGAGGCTCAAGAGTTCATTATAAATTATAATTAGGACTGTAGTAATCCTGGATCTTTGCCTTAATATAGCAAACACTTATGTTAAATTATTGATTAGGCCTCCACTATTGGCTATATTAAAAGTATTAATATGAATTTGTTCTCTGACGATGTTATATTATAAATAGGATATGGTTTTTGATGCATTTTTTTTCACTAGAAGTCAGGCCAGTAGCACAGCAGTAAATAGCATGTAATGAGGTCCTGGACTGAAGTGGAACAGATGTTTCTTGACCTCACCCAATGTTCCAGTTCATTCCACACATGTTCAATATGGTTGAGATCAGGAAGCAAGTCAAGTGTGGTGATGTTCATGTCCACGAACCATGCAGTTACAGCAGCAGCCTTACGACATAATGTAAGTGTCTTGCTGATAGAGACAATGGTCAGTTTCATAGAAACAGTACAAAGCAGAAAGTATGCCATTGTTGAATGCTCAGATACCTCTCAGAGTTTAGTGTTTGTGGCACCACACACAGAGGTCCAAGGCCAAACCAGGAAAAACAGGACCATACCATCATACCACCACCTCCGAATTTCATGGTTGAAGTTACTCAAGTTGGGCTAGTTAAGTAATTAGTATCTACTGCAATTACAATCTCATCTTTTTTCTTCTCTGTCTTTAAATTTCTTGCATTATATTTTTAATTTTTGCTCTTTGAAAACCTTTGCTGACATGAGGAGCTTAGGATCTTTCTCAGACAAAGCCAAGTTAGCCAGTCTTGGGCTGCAGGGTTTTTCTCCCCAGTTTATTTGGGATTTTTCATCCCGTAAGCAGGCAAACCAACCAGAAGGCATATGGCTAACCACTTTATCCTTCAGTATGGTTGCGGTTAAATAAATAGAAAACCCTCGACATTGAAAGGTAAAAGAGGGAAAAAGGAATATCGCTATCATAAACCAGTATGTTTTATGATAGCATCACCATACCAAATAACATCCTTCTTTTGACAAACAGCATTACTTACCAGATTTTCATTACTTACTGACTTATCTGATTCCATGCTTTGGTTTTTGTTTTGCTGATTAATTTTCTTTCCACCCATGTTCATTTAAATGCCTCTCAACTTTCTGTAATTCCTGCATCGTCACTCTGATAATCTGCTTTAATTTTCACTAATTAATTACTTAATCACTACAATTTTATTATTGTTTTAGAATTCATTGTTATTATTATTATTCTGAATATTAATTGATTTTTGTTTGATGTTATTAATTGATAATAAGTTTGATTTCAGAATCACGTACTACTAATAAAATTTTTCTGCTTAAATAGGTGTCATTAATTATACTGCTATGTTCATCATTACCCATGATGAACATAGCAGTATAAATTTTTAAATAGCATATAGTTTGGCTTTTTTATCATATAATTGCACTTCGTTTTTTCATACTGGATACAAGTATCCTTCAATAGACTTTGTTGTTGGAATTTTATTTATTTGTGTTTTTATTACCTGTTTGTTGCTACTGCTTCTGCTTTTTGAAAATGGCATCAGTAAAGAAGCACACAGCAGCAGCATGGAAATCTTCGGCACAAAGATGAAGTTCTGCCCTGGATGGATTTTTACCAGTGGATGTGTTGTGAAAATTGCTTCATGTATGCACAGACAAAATGTGAAAGACTTGAGGACTGTTAGAGTGAACAAAAAGAAGGAAAGCATTAATGTATGTGAAAAGTGTATTGATAGGTTAGAGTATTTAGAAATGGCAACTAGAGTCAGGACCACAGCAATTGAAGAGCTTAGGCAAGAGTTGTGAAATGAAGCATCTGGAAGATGAGATTAAACCTAAAGAAGAGATTAGCTTATGGGAATGAGAAGAAGGAAGTTAGTATTACAAAGAAAGAATCAAAAGAGATATAAAATCTTATATCACTGTATGGGGGACTTGATCATTAGATGTGTGATGATGACTAATGAAGTACACAAAACATGCTTTCCTGGTGAAACAATGAAACAATAATTGATACTCTGCAGAGAAGAAATGAGTGGTTATCAGAATAAGTGGTAGTTGTGGGCACAAATGATTTAGTTGGTGAATTGGGAAGTTTGTTAGCATGTTGCCCAGATATGACAATGGCGAATTGAGAAGGAGAGTGGAGAAAATAAACAGCAAGATGGCTGAGTTGTGTTAGGCAAAGAGGATTCAGTTTGTGAATCTGTAGAGTGAATTTGAAGGAAATGGAATGCTTTAACGTTGATGAACTGCATTTGAATGGGTTTGGTGTCAGGCATTTAGAAAAGCTATTGTTTGCCGAGAAGACACAGAATCCAGAAGTCAATGTAGCTAATGATCAAACAGTAATTGTGAAACAGGACAGCACAGCTAAATGGGTTGTATGACAGAAGGAAGATGGATACAAGCTTGAATAGTTATGTGTTGCAGTAGCACAAGATGATGGAATGCATAAAGGTAAGGGTGAGACAGGTATTAATGGGAATCAGAGTCGGCATCAGGAAAACTCCCATTTTCCTGATGCCGACTGATGAGAAAATGACCAAACTGAAGAGAGAGGCGTGGTATAGCAGCTACAGTAGAGAATGTTGGTGCTAGTAGAATGCCTCAAAGACACAGGGATGGTTAAGTTTGTATACAAATGTAAGGAGTATTCGAAATAAGAGTGCTGAGTTTGTTGCATTGATTAAGTCAGTATCCCAAAGATAACCGGTATAAGCGAAACTTGCTTGTCTAAGTTTCATGCACAGATTTTGAATCTGTGTGGTGTGAACTTGAAATTAACAGGCTAGTATATCAGACAGTATACTGTTATAGGCCAGGGAATGTAGAGAATACTGATTGTGAAATGTTCAGAAAAAATTGGTTGGTCATGTAAAAAAAAGGTGATCCTGATGGGAGACTTTAATTAAAGGAGTATAGAATGGATGAAGTAGATAATGTATGGGCACAAGGAGAGAGTTCGTTGAATTTCTGAGGGATAAATATCTTAAACAGCATGTCACAAAGCAAATAGCAGCTTTGTGTTTTGGATTTGGTGATAACTTTGCAAGATATAGTTGTTAATGAGGTATTAACACTGCCATCAGTTGGTAAGAGTGATCATGAGGTAATTGTTTGGGAAGAAGTTGATGAAACAAGAAAAAGTTACTGCCAGAAAATGACATATGTGGAATTATAAGATGATTATGAAAGCTCTGTAATCAACTAGCATCAATATGTTGGATAGATGAGCTGTGCAGAAAAGATGTTGAAAGTGCATGAAAATTCATAAGTGACACAAGCGATGTATAACTGAATACAAGGTTAAGCAAGGAAATAGAGTAGGAGTGAAATAGATGAACAGTGAAATCAAGCAAGCTGTATCAGAAAAGAAAACGCTAAGGAGGAGAGATAAGACAGTTGCTGGTGATCCGATCCATGAAGAACATAAAGTGCAGGCTTTATACGCTTCATGTGGCAAGCATGATAAAGAAAGAAAAGGTGCAGTATAAGGAGATTGGCTGGTCAGGCCAAGGTTAATTCAAGGGAATTCTTCAACTATATGGCAAGCAAGAGGAAGAATAATCATGGCAGGTTGATACTGGTAAATAGTCATGGCAGCAGAGTGACTATAGCAGAGGATATAGTGGAATTATTGAATCAGCGTATATCATACTGGTATAAATGGTGCCATACAATATATAGAGAGAGGGGAGACAAGTATTAGGAGAACTGGAAGTGAAAGAATCAGAGGTGTGTCTCGTGGTGTCATATCACCACATATTATTAAGGAATGTGCACAACAGTTAGCTATGCTCTTGACCTGGTTATTTAATGAAATGCTTGCAAGTTCCAAAGTTACTAATGTTGTAAGGTTCCTAAGAAGAAGAAAGAAGGCAAAATAGTACCACTCCAAAAGCATGGTGCTAGGACAGAAATTTCCAATTATAGAGCAGTCTGTATAACTGCAGTTGTGGTCAAGGTGTTGGAGAAATTGGTTAGGAATAGAATGCAAGACTGGGGTTGATGAACGTAGAATTCTTCATGATGGATTTGTAAAGGGTAGGTCTTATTTTGGCAATTTACTTGCATTTTATGATAAGGTAATGAGTGTGTTAGATGAGGGAAAATCATATACAGTGATATTCTTGGACCTTGCAAAAGCAAAGTTGTATATGATGCAGCAGTGTCTCAAAAAAGGAAATTAACCAGTGGTGTACCCAGGGTTCTGTCCTTGGACCTCCATGCTGTTTAACTTGTTTGTAAATGATATATCAATGTGGACTGACTAGGGATCTGCAGTTTTTCTGGTGATGCAAAGTTGGGAAGAAATATAAGTTGTACTGCTGATATTAATTCCCTTCAGGAAGATTTGAATAGACTTTTGACTTGGACAAAGGAGTGGGATTGTAGTTTTACTATTAATAAGTTCTGCATTTTGGAGTGTGGAAATATGAGGTGTACTATATTGATGGTGTTGTACTGCAGGAATTAAGATTTGGGAGTGATGACTGACAATAAATGGAAGTTCAGAGAGCCTGTTGCAAATGTTGCAAAGACTGCACATTGTAGTACCGCTATGATAAGAAGTACTCTAACATGTTTGGATAAGGAGATGGTTGTGCCACTGTATAAAGCACTGGTCAAACCACATTTAGACTACTGTGCTCAGATTTGGTTTTCAGTGTGATGTAGAGACATTGGAGAGGATCCACAGGTGAGTGACTAAGACAATATCAAGACTTTGGAATGGTGGCTATGGAGAGAGGTTGAAGAAATGTAGATTGCAGAGTTTGGTGGATAGGAGGAAGAGAGGTGATACAATAGAGACGTTTAAGTTGGTGAGAGGATTTTATCAAATTAATCCAGAGGGGATTATAAAAAGAGTAGAAGGCTAGAGAGGAATAACCATAGGCCATCTTTAGAAGTTATATAAGAGTGTGGTGAAAGAGGGGTGTGAGGAGTACATTTTTTTACATGGAAAACTGTTAGTGAATGGAATGCATTACCAGAATAGGTTGTTAAAGCAGGCAGTGTTAAGGATTTTAAGATTCAGTATGATAAATATGTTATTGGGAGGTGGGAGGCTCAGTGCAATGAACCTCCCACAATGAGTCTGCCAACTCCATGGAGGGTGTAATAATAATAATAATATGGATTCTCTGACTGCCCTGTTACTTCTGGGATAGCCTGTATATCAATGATTTTAGGAATTGCTTGAAGGCTATTTGGTTTTTGATGGAACTGTGTTAAAGTTTCTGAGATGAAAAATCCTCCTACCTCCATATGACACTAGACTTGGTTTGAAGATGAATAGGAATATCCATTTGGTTCCACACGATGCTAAGTGAGAAGGGCAATAGTAAACAAAGCTAGCATAAAGTTCCTGCAGGAAGATTTGGTTAGAACAGAATGGAATGCGTTAAGCAATCGATATGGAATTCTGGTATAAAAAATATTCAGAAATGCATTTATAATTGATAAGATTGCAAATTGTATTACACTGATAGGCAGGACTTAATAAATATACTTGTCCACTCACACATGGTGAGGAGATTTTTTCAACTGGGAAGCAGAATGGACAAAAACAGGTATGTTTTATTTAATGACATAACATTATAAACAAAATATTTTCAACTTTAAGAAAACACAGAAGGATTTCTAGAATGCACGACAAATAATGCTGCCATGATAACTTCTTATGGACATGGCATATCTCCTTTACCAATGCACAGTGTTCTTGTTCACTGTGATTAATTATACCCCCCCCCCCATTGGTAACAGTTTTATGTAGATGTGATTGCACAATTACCTACCTCCACATTATCCTGCATAAGGGATTTTTGTATGATGAATACAATAAAATTTTTTTTTAAAAAATACATTTCATGGTTCCAACTTACAGAATCTTATGACAATATCCTGCAATTATTATTATTATACAGTATCTCCATGGAGTCTGTAGACTGATCATGGCTGACCCAAAATAACTCTTATACACTCAAAACCTATCGTACCTCTCCTTAAATTCATTCACTCTCAAGGAACTCACAACTAATTCTGGTAATCCGTTTCACTTCTTTACCACTAACCACACAAAAAAATCTGTCCACACATCCTACTAACCACACCCTTACAAAACTTCCTTGGAGACTCCTAGTGCTCTGATTATTTGTCATATATTGAAAAATTTCCTTTTACATCGATTTTATAAACTCCCTTTAGCATTTTAAAAGTTTCTATGATATCTCCTCGTGACTGTCTATCAACTAAACTTCGTAACCCACACACCTTCAACCTTTCCTCATAGGGAACATTTCACAGACCTGTCACCAGCTGAGTCACTTGTCTCTGAATCACCTCTACCCATCTGGTCCCCAAGAAACCCAGATGACCAAATCTGTGCATGATATGCCCTCTGAACTTCAACTCTCTGTCCTCCATTATCCCCAAGTCCCTAGTCTCATCAATTTCCTGTAATCCAGTACCATGAATGTGATATACTGTGTACAACCTTTTCAACAAGTATATAATCTTAAATTTTGCAACATTAAATTGACAATTGTTATCCTTTGCTAATTTATTTAAATCATCCTGCAGGTTATCAACATCACCTTTATCAACTATTGTTCTCCCAAGTTTTGCATCATGAGAAAACAACTGAATATCCTAGCTATACCTTATAGGAGACATGCCCGCTATGAAAGCGTCCATATATTCACCTCCTATTGGTCCATTTTGATAAAGTTTCACTGGCCTGATAGCTATTTCAAACTGGTTCGTTTTCATCAGAGACCAGGCAGAAACCTTAAGAACTCTGCCTGGTCTCTGAACTCTGCTATGACATCAAACTGGTTGGCTTTCGTCAGTTTGAAACAGTTGTCAGGCCAGTGAAACTTTATCAAAATGGACCAATAGGAGGCGAATATATGGACACTGTCATAGCGGGCATGTCTCCTATAAGGTCCGGCTAGGGCAACTCATAAATACCGGCGATGTAAGCTCTCTGGTCAAATTTCATAAGAAACTTTTATAGTTTCTGTATTCGGCTTTGAAATAATGCTGGATTTAATATCCACTTGATTTTTATAATTTTTGCATCACTGAAGTGAAGCCTTTTGGCTCTTTATTTTAGTAAAACTGAATATCCCCCTGAAACTTTCCCTATATTGTTTATATACAAATTAAAGAGTAGTGGCTCTAGTACAGAACTCTGAGGTACTCCACTAGTCATCCTCATTCTCCAAGATTCCACTCCGCCATAAATGAACTGTCAATTCTTTGTTTAAGTGTGCAAGTATAGTGAGCAATTAATAAGTGGTATTTTTCTGGAAATATGCATCATATAAAAGGCAATTGTATTAATATAAATTAATGTAATGAATTACATTTTCCAAAAATTAATGCTGTTTTTACTGTTCTTCCTATTCTTTTCATTTATGAATATATTATGGACTTTTTTTTCTAACAGTCATTTCTCACACAAAGTAAATCTACATACAATACAACACCACTAATCACTATATTATTGAGTTGTTTATTAAGTTATTCGGACATATAATTAATAAAATGATGGGTGAGTGCATATGTGTGTATGGGAAGGAAGTCTGGTGAGTAGCATTTTGTATAATTTACTGAACCATGTAAATTGAACCACTGTGCTATTGAAGTATATCCCCTCAACCTAAAACTGTTCTTCCTATTCTTTTCATTTATGAATATATTATGGACTTTTTTTCTAACAGTCATTTCTCACACAAAGTAAATCTACATACAATACAACACCACTAATCACTATATTATTGAGTTGTTTATTAAGTTATTCGGACATATAATTAATAAAATGATGGGTGAGTGCATATGTGTGTATGTGTATATGAGAAGGAAGTCTGGTGAGTAGCATTTTGCATAATTTACTGAACCATGGTGAGCCACTGTGCTATTGAAGTATATCCCCTCAACCTAATCCTGTCCACTGCCACTTTCAGATTAGTAGTGTTATCAATAAATGGTAGAGAATTCACAACCAAGAAATCCAAGATCACAACAAGTCTAAGGAATATTCACTATGAAGACAGATTAAGAGTTTGTGGAGGGTCCACAGTTTGCCACTTTGGTAAACAAGTGAAAAAAAGGGTATATGAAGATGCAGAAGAAAATGCTCAATACATTGAGAGAAAATAATGAGTAACTCATGAAACCATCTAGTCATCATATCATTAGCGAGAGTGTGAGGACCAGAATTTTTGCCCTTGGTGAGCTGTGAATGAGTGGAGCAGGAAGCGCACTCTCAGTAAATGCATTTATGATATGCACTATGTGAGTCAGTCAAATCTCCTATGATGAATCCTAGGATGGACCAAATTACCCAAACAATAATTAATATACTATACTATCAATTTAAAACTTTTTTTAAAAAAATATCCAGTGATAAAATGATATTAAACTGCAAGATAACTGTTCAACATGTTTTTTTTTCTCTCCAGAGTAGTCTACATACCAGATCTGCTTTTGATGAACCATCTTTAGCTCTTGCAATACGTGACTTAAATACATGGCAAACTCTATTGTTTTCTATTAGAACCTCTTCGATAGGTGTTAGCCTGCAAAAAATGTAGTATAGTTACAAAAGTCACAATAGCATTAACAATTACTACAAAATTTATAAGTAAAGCAGGTTATTTTCTTTAATAATTAAATCCTAATTCAAGCATAGGACACAATGCAAACTGTTTATTAACAACTTAATGCAGAATCTTTCCAATGAAGTCAGAATTATTAGCTTAAAGAAGCCTTGAAAATTAGAAGCATATTTGACAGTGATAACTGACATATCAGAAATACGTGTTGCAAAGTTTTATTACTAGTTTTCTTAGTGTATGTATATCACTAATGGACAAGTGACAGAAAGATTTCCAGAAGCATGCTGTTGTTCTTGACATTTCCAAAGGACTTGGCAGTTGTGTATAGAAGAAAGTGGGTAAGCGGTCAAACAGAAGAGAGCCCTGAAGCAGTCTTGCATTGGCTACCCAGTTGCAGAGGAAAGTGGAACCAAAGAATGGCAGGCTGAGCAGGCAATGCAAGACTGCTTCAGGGCTCTCTTCTGTTTGACTGCTTACCCACTTTCTCCTATACACAAGTGACCTATAATCCTACTTGAAGTTTTGTTCATAACAGCACACTGCATTCCTTCTACTCATTCTATTTTGTTATTTAACTTGCATCTTTGCTAAAAACTGTGCTTTAAGTAGCCAATATTTTACTTTTTCTATATATATATATATTTTTTTTATTTTTTATTTTTTCATATTTATATATACTGACTATAACCGAGACTAGAATAACAATTAAATTTATTCAATTAAATATATTGAATAAATTTAATTGTTATTCTAGTCTCGGTTATAGTCAGTATATATAAATACGAACATATCCCAATTCTGAGTTAATACTACAACAAATTGTTTTATATATATATATATATATACACACACATACACACACACATATATATATATACATCATGTATGATGTATATATATGATATGTGTATATATATATATATATATGTATGATGAATTATTGACTTGGTTGAAATACGTATTGTGAAAAGAGTTGAATGACTTAAACCGAGAGTTAGGTAAAAGGGGGTTTAATAGTAAAACACAACTAGTTTCGGCTTATAACAGCCTTCATCAGGTGACATTATAAAAGAAAAAACACTAAACACTGAAGGTTAAAAAAACTATGAACAACATAGAGAGTCTCTATACATAATTAGTATAAAAACGTTGTAGTTGTATTTAAAGCTGTTCTTTCGTTTGTTGCATTGATAGGAGAGCGCATGCTTGCAGCATCACGTGAACGGCGGTGCATGATTACAGCTGAATGACTATCTGGGAGGTTGTAGCTCAAGTTATTATTTAGATGTTCAGGGTTGAGGTTGATTTCCCTGGTTACTTTAGATTCCATGATACTATATACAAGCAAAATCATGGTCCGGCGATGGGTAATCCTTTATCCCCTGTTCTTGTAAATATTTACTTGGAGGATTTTGAAGCTAAGGCTATCTCTTCCTTTGCTTTAACACCTAAAGTTTGGAAACGTTATGGATGATGTTTTCCTCATTTGGAGCCATGGACATGATTCTCTAATGGATTTCCTGAAACATCTCAATAGTCGACATCCAAGTACAAAGTTCACAGCAGAGCTTGAAACTGATGGTTCCCTGCCTTTCCTGGATGTGAAACTGACCCGGTCTTCTGGTAAACTTAAAATTTCAATATATAGAAAGCCTACACATACCAACAGATATCTTCATAGTCAGTCCCATCACTTCTCTCCCTAAAAACTTGGAATAATTTCTACCTTGGGACATAGAGCTCACTCTCTTCTTGATGACCCAAATGAACTTCAAAAAGAAATAAACTATCTCAAAACTACTTTCGTACTTAAGGGATATTCTAAAAGAATTATTGAAAATTTCCTTCTTAATCCTCCTAGTCATCACATAGAAGAAATAAATACATTTAAAGGCAACATATCTATTCCTTACATAAGTTCCGTTTCACAAAAATTAGCCAAGGTTCTAAAAAAATACAATATCAGAACTTTGTTCACTCCACTTCCAAAAATCCGTTTCTTAATAAGTCACCCAAAACCATGTCATCGTCATCTTAAATTTCCTGGTGTGTACAAAATTTGGTGTGATTGTGATATTCCTTATTTTGGCCAGACAGACAAATCTATTGAATTACGCATGGAGGAACACATAAGGGACATTGCTAAAAAAAACAGCCATTGCCTTATCAAGCCATAAGCTACTAACATCTTTCATTGCCATGATGAATTGGAGAGAAAAATCGTAGATTCTAGGGAAATCATCCTCAACCCTGAACATCTAAATAATAACTTGAGCTACAACCTCCCAGATAGTCATTCAGTGTAATCATGTACTGGCGTTCATGTGATGCTGCAAGCACGCACTCTCCTAACAATGCAACAAATGAAAGAACAGCTTTAAATACAACTACAACGTTTTCATAGTAATTATGTATAGAGACTCTCTATGTTGTTCATAGTTTTTTTAACCCTCAGTGTTTAGTGTTTTTTCTATTATAATGTCACCTGATGAATTAAACCCCCTTTTATCTAACTCTCAGTTTAAGTCATTCAACTCTTTTCACAATATGTATATATATATATATATATATATATATATATAATATTCAACACATGTTGAAAGCAGGAAAATGAAAAGATGAGTGTTAATGATGAAAGGTGTGAAATAGTGAATAAAATAAGAATGAGAGTAAGAAAGAAGTGGTTGAAAGTAATGTGATTGAAAAGGTGGGATAAAGAGAGAACCAGTCCTCTTATGCAGACTTCATAAGACAAAAGTGAGCTTGAGTGCCTCGAGAAGCTTCTGGCATAGCATGGAGGAGAATAAAAAGAAATGTAAGTGGGAACAGCATAAAAGAGCAAGAAACTGAGAATAAGCAGAGAGTATTGCATGGAGATTCTGTGACAAGACTTTTTTTTTTTTTTAATATATATCTGATCCACACACAAAAGGCCACAAGACCTATAGCATATTAGTTCCATGTGTGGGCAAGAGGAATAGAAGAGATTTTTTTTTTTGGAAAATTATGGAGACAACTACCGTGTTTGAGTAAAACTTTAGTTTAATATAAACCAAAATCAACACTCAACGTTTCAACCTTCATATCAAGGTCATCTTCTGGAGCATATACACTATATACAGAGAAACAAGCTGCACTGCAATCTACATGATTTGTTAAAGTTACTGACCAACCATTACAACAATATTGGCCTGACCTCTGGTGAACAAACAAACAAACAAAAAAAGTTTACTACATCAATGCTAGAGTCCTATTATTATTATTATTATTATCATTATCATCTATTGGTTACAAAATTACACTGGGCTGGAGAGCAACATGTTTATACATATATATATATTAAAACATGAAACTTATTAAACTAAAGTTTAACTAAATTATAAAACTATAAAACTATATAACTAAATAAATTATAAATAATAATAAATAAATAATAATATCAATTATATAACTAAAGTTAAACTAAATTATTAAACTGATTCCATGAACAATCTTTTGTATTTAAATTTATAGCAGTGTAATAACGCGGCTTTCTTCCAGCATATTCTGTGGCGGGTATCCAGAGCATGATCTGCAAGTCCAGAGTGGCTGTATTGGTGAAACCAGATGTAGTCTTTGTGTTCCGATATCCTGACATTAGCTGTCCTGCCTGTTTGGACAAAGTAGGACAGTTTACAGCTGCAAGGGACCTGGTATACTCCCAGTAGGTCTAGCAGAAGTGGCTGGTCCTTGATGGAGCAGATAAGGGATGCCAATTTCTTATATGGTTTGTAACAGGAAGTCAGGTCATATTTTTTTAAGATTTTGATTAACTTTTCAGAGATACCCCGGATATAGGGAATGGTGATGGATTTGGTAATATTTTTTGGGGGTTGTAGCCATTGGCTAAGAAAGTGTTAAGGATGTGGTTTAGTTCAGTGGTTAGGGCATTGTCATCTGAACAGATTAATTTTGCCCTGTTATATAGTGTTTTTATAATCACATATTATTGTGAGGGGAGGTGGTGGAATTGCTGGTGAAATTACAGAAAACCTATCAGTATGGGTAGGTTTTCTGTAAACAGAGAAAGACAATGATCCATGATCCATCAGGCTGGCAAGTGATTAGAGTGTCTAGGAAAGGGAGACTATTGTTTTCTTCTTCTTCCAAGGTGAACTGGATTCTGGGGTGTTGGTTGTTTAAGTGTGTTAAGAAGGAGTGGAGTGCATCTGAGCCATGTGGCCGTATTGATGATGTGTTCGCTATATGGCCACATGGCTCAGATAGCCAAATGGTGGGTTTTTGTAGGGCTGAGTTTAAGCTTTCTCTTCAAAAGTCTCTATCTGTTTGTAGAATTTTCCATGCCAAATGAAATAGCCTGAGTTCATTGCAAACTGAAATAGGGCTGAGATATTGGGAGGAAATTTGGTTTAGATGAGCTCTAAGGTTTCCTTGAGTGGGACATTTGTGAACAGGGGGAGAGACATCAAAACTGACCATTACGTCAGTGGGTTGGAGTGAGAGGTTTTCTATATTGGCTTTGAAGTGGGCTGAGTTTTTTATGTGTGATGGTGTGTTGCCAGTATAGTGTGTGAGCGCTTTGGCTAAATGTTTGGCTAATTTGTATGTGGGGGAATCAATGACACCCACTATGGGATGTAATGGCACATTTTGTTTATGTATTTTTGGAAGTCCATATATTCGGGGGGGGGGGGTCATAGAGTTAAAACGTTTTAGTTTGTTAGTAACTTCCACAGGCCAAGAAGTGACTTTCTTAAGGAGCCTTTGGAGTGTTCTAATTTGTTGGGAGCTGATGGGATCATATTCAATAGGGAGGTAGGCAGCCCGTCTAACAATAAAGCATTAAGCTTACCTGTATAGTCAGTTTGGTTCAGAACCACAGTGGCATTTCCCTTATCCACTTTGGTGATTACTATTTCTTTGTTTTTCTTCATTTCCTGTAGAGCTTTATATTCTCCTTTGGATAGGTTGGTTTTTGGTGGTCTTGCTTTGGTGAGAACGCCGGCTACATCCAGTCTGATATTGCTGGAGATATGGTTTGAAAGTTATATGATAGAATCTCTGTGGATGATAGTAATTCTTGTAGATATGCTTATACGTTGGTAACACATGACTATTAAATTATTTCAAGAATTTACAATGCATACTGGAATATTAATTTATTATAATCAGTTTTTTTCTCTCTTCTGCCTCATTTGCTCTTTGTAGCACCTGCATGCACGCGTCATAGTTGTATGTTCCCACGAAGATGGTAATGTGACATTGCCGAAATATAGGAAATATTTATTAAAGTTTCTTTTAATTAATATTGTCCCATTAAATTAAATGGGACATTTTAGGTTTGGCTGAAACCAATTGGACAGGAGAAGGAGTTATAAATCTAAATTCAGCAGCAGAGAGGACAATATACATAGAGAAGGAGTTGCCATTTTAGTGAATAATAGCCTACAAAATGCAGTCATGGCCATAGAACCACATGACCCAAAAATGATCGCTATCAGATTAAAAGGTAAAGAAAAAAATGTTCACTTTACAATTATTCAAATCTACGGGCCCGACCAGTCACATGATGATGAAGAAATCGATACCTTTTATGATAAGTTGCAAGATCTAATAGATAAGACCAATAAGAAAGATATATTAATAGTGATGGGAGATTTTAATGCCAAAATTGGGAAGTTCACCCCAGGCATGGAGGATGTTATGGGCAGGTTCGGAGTTGATAACAGAAATGAAAGAGGTGAAAGAATTTTAGAATTTTGTAAAGCAAATAATCTATTTATCTGTAACACCCTTTTTTTTCCATAGACCTTCCCACAAATACACATGGACCTCACCAGATGGTACAACAAAGAACTGTATTGATTACATTCTAATCAAACGCAACTGGAAATCATCAGTGCAAAATGTTAGAACTTTAAAAACTCCAAACTTCGACACTGACCATGAACTGCTAGTAGCAAAAATTAAACTAAAATTCAAGTATCGTAAATCACGAGCTCCTATCAACAAAGTGGATCTGTCAAAACTGAAAGAGAAATCTATGCAAGATAATCAGACACTAATAGGAAATGAGTCTAGAAGATTATCCTATGACAATATAGAAAACACATGGAATCAAGGTAAAAAAATTGTTACAAGTACTGCAAGAAACATACTTGGTACAACATCAAGACCAAATCATGAATGGATAACCCCTGAAATTCTAAATATTTTAGAAGAAAAAAGAACAACAAAGCATATATTAAATAAAAAAATACAGAAGAAAATAAACAACATTATAAGAATCTTAAAAACAAAATTGATAAAATGTGCATATCTGCCAAAAATAACTGGTTGGAGGAAAAAACAAAACTCTGCGAAGAAGCTAATAAAAGAAATGATAATAAAATGGTATACGAAATTATCAAAGAATTAATTAAGATCTATAAAGATAACCCATTAACAATGAAAGATAACAATCTAGAAACTAGGTCAATACAAAATATTAAAATAATTTGGAAGGACTACTATCAAACATTATTTCAAAAAGAACAGGAGGAGGAAAGTATAACAGAAAAGATGATATATGAAAAGGCACCACCCATAACTCCAGCAGAAATTATAAATGCAATAAACCAAATGAAACTTTCAAAAGTTACAGGTAAAGATGAAATATCTATAGAACTATGGAAATATGGTGGCAAGGAAGCCATTAATTTCTTAATGAATTTATTTAATCAAATTCTTTATATTGAAGTAATTCCAACTGACTGGAAAACAGGAATTATTATACCAATTCACAAAAAAAGGAGACAAAAGAATATGTGAAAATTACAGACCCATAAGTTATAGTTATAAACTATTCATTCGAATTATACAAAAGAGAACACAGGTGCTTACAGAAAAAATCATAGAGGAAAACCAAGCAGGATTCAGGCCACATAGATCCACCATAGACCATATCTTCACCACTAATAATATAGCAGAAAAATATTGGGAATACAACCTGCCCATATACTATTGTTTTATAGATTTTAAGCAAGCCTTTGATTCAGTTAATAGAAACAAATTAATTACTATCCTAAAAAACGTAAAAATGGATTCTGATATTTTAACATTTATTACAAATTATTATGGAGATACCAAAGCTTTTATTAAAACAAACAACATTAAAACCAAGAATTTCAGAGTCAAGAAAGGTGTAATGCAGGGATGCCCTCTCTCACCCCAACTCTTTATCCTCTTCCTAGAAGGAGTCTGTAAAACCATAGCCAATGAACCAGGTGTAAAAATCAATGGTAACAACATTCTTCTTCTTCTGGTTCCCATCTGCCATATGGCCGGGGGAGGTAGCTATTTGCTACCATTCTAGGGAGAGATGATTATGAGCAAGGTGGTTTCCCGTTGCCTTCCTTGCCGTAAGTATTTATGACTGTAACCTGTGTGTTCACGGGGCTGGTTTGCCTGCTTGCGGGATGAAAAACCCCAGATAAACTGGCGGAAAAAACCCTGCTGCCCACGCCCAAGACTGGCTAACTTGGCTATGGCTGAGGAAGATCCTTAAGCTCCTCACGTCATGGACGGGAATCGAACCTAGGCCACTCCTTCCCCAGGCATATGGTTGCGAAGCGCAAAGCCACTAGGCTAACCGCACGGACTGGTAACAACATTAATCACATAAAATATGTGGATGATATCATTATTTTAGCAGATTCTAAACCACAGCTAGAAAAAACTATAAATATTTTAAATGACTCTTGTAAAACTTATGGTATGAAAATAAATCTTCATAAAACAAAAATAATGAAGATAGGTAGAGAAGAAGAAAATATTTCTATAAATCTTGAAAATCACCTGCTGGAACAAGTTAACAAATATGTTTATCTTGGCAGTCTTATATCTAGTAACCTCAACAATATGGAAACAGTAAAACACAGGCTAAACCTAGGTTGGACCAACACGAATAAACTAAACAAAATATGGAAAAATAAAAAAAAATCCCAACGAGTCTAAAATTAAAATTATATAAAACAATTATTATCCCAATGGCTACCTACTTATGCTTCAGAAGCCTGGAGATTAACTCAACAACCAATCAAGAAACTTCAAGCATTTGAAATGAAATGCCTCAGAAAAATTAAAAACACCCACTGGATGCAACACAAGACTAACGATCAAGTCAGAACAGATTTAGACTTCCCAGATAATATAATAGACACAATCATTAAGCATCAACTGAGATGGTTTGGTCATATTCAGAGATTTTCCCTCATAGACTCCCATATTTAGCTCTGAATGAATATATCGGAGGAAAAAGACCTAGAGGCAGACCAAGAAGTACTTGGATAAAGTTGCTGAAAGAACATTCACATCTACCCAGCTATAGAGTCATGATTGAGATGTCTAAAGATCATGGAGAACCTTTCTTTAGTGGACTCGACCCGTTACCAATCGGATGAGATGAGAGAGAGAATTAATATTCCAGTATATGTTGTAAATTCCTGAAATAATTTAATAGTCATGTGTTACCAACGTATATGCCTATCTACAAGAATATGGCATGGTATGTTGGTTCTGACAAATGCACAAGTGCCACCCTTGTGGCAGAAAGAGCTGTATAATGTGTAGTTTGGGCAGTTGAGATGTACAATAGCAGCTGTTGAGGTTGCCAGTTGGGGTTCTGAAAGGAATAGTAGTTCTGGTTTAGATGACAACAGGTGGTGGTTGTGCACATCGTTTATATTGCTGATTAGGCCACAGTTGTTGATCAAATGGATGGGAATTTTTTTTTTTTTTTTTTAAGAATTAGTGTTGGTGGGTTGCTTGGTTTGATTTCCATTGTCTTTTATGCTTTTTTTAGTTGGATTTTTGTTTGTTTTTTTTAACTATTTTGTATGGAAGAATTTTTGAGATCCACAGTAGAAATGCATTTCTTTTGGTTGTGGTTCATTGTGTTTGGTGAGGAAGAGATAAAAAGGAAGTGGGGCATGCAGTGAGAGGTGACAGACTCACAAACATTATGCCTACATAGAGGGGAGTCAGTCTCCAGTCCACATGTGGCCTCGACAGTTCCCCTTGCAGCCACAGTATTTCGTCTCCCTCTAGTCATGAACTGGCAAAATACATGGTTGCAGGATTTGTCACTAGCTGATTGGGAAACCTCAAGGTTTGTTACTACCTGGTTCAGTCCGTCCCATTAACTAACCAGCGGCTAGCCTGTGGCACTGTTAAAAATGGGGGAGGGTCTGGGTCCCCCACAGTGAGATTGGTATGTCATTGAGGGTATCACTCTCACTGCATGTGAAAAGGGTGGGGGGGTGTCACAGAAACCAAAATCCCTGCTCTGGTGACCAAACATGGCTACAGCCACTTCAGGTCTCTAATAAGCAAGGTGGTAGTATTTCACCAGGTGATGAAAGACATCCATTACCTAGAGGTCTAGTTGGCATTTCCTCCAAATAGGGAAGATATACATTTGCAGCAGCACTGTTCGCCAGAGCTCCATTTACGGAAACAGGATATACTGCTAGAAAGCAGAGATGACTTGACTGCAATAGGCTATATATTGCCTATCAACAGCCTTTAAGTAGCCCAATGAGAACATCGGGAAAGCAGGTTTCCTAGGTGAAGAGATCAAGGATCTCAGTAAAGTCCTTAGTATGCAGACAGGTGAAGTACAAGAGTTCATTAATTTGGCAGGTACAAATGTTTTGAAAGGCATGAAATACATAATAAGAGAAAATATGAAAGAGTTGCTGGAAGAAGCAAAAAAGAATTCATTCCTATCATACCATGTCAGAAAGGCATGATACGAACAAACTAAGGAGAAGAAGATGAGGAAGAGTCATGATTATGAATGAGTCAATAAGAAGACTGTGCAGAAGGTATGGTGTGCAATTTATAGATATATGAAGTGAATATGATTGATGAATGGACATGTATATTATTATTATTCTAAGACACCATGGAATCAAAGGAAGTCCCTTTGTCATACACGCCAAACATCATCATACCATGCCTTAAACACATTCAAATTCTCTGTAAACACCATGCTCCCAGGCAATTCATTCAATCACCAACCACTCTCCATACAAAAAACCTGCATCTCATTCTCTTGCTCACATCCTTGATATACAGCTTCCAGGGATGACCTCTTGTTCTCTCCCCCATCTCCCACTATTTTATGAAAAACCTCTTCAATTAATCCTACAACAATCCCTTACCAACTTATACATCTCTATCATATCACCCCTTTTCCTCCTATTCACTAAACTTCAACTTACATTGTCTCAACCTTTCTTCATATTCAGCCTTCCAGAGATCAGAAACTATTTTGGCCAATCACCTCTGGACCCTAGGCTAACCATGCTGGCCTGGTTGGCCGAGTGCTTAGCATATCACTTTCCAGCCAAAAGGTTGTGGGTTCAAATTCCGCCATGGGCATGGATGTTTGTGATTGTCTGTTGTGAAAATACTAGTGGTGGTGGTGGTGGGCAGTAGATTGCATTGGGGTAGATGATGCTGTTAGCTGTAGTTGGTGGATTGAGTGGTGGAGACGGAGAGTTGTAGGACAGGTACCCTTCCGCAATGAGTCTGAGACTCCCTGGAGGTGTCAAGTAATAATAATAATAATAATAATTAACATATCTTCAGACTTTTGAAACCAGGTAACCAATTCTGTGCATAGTAGCCCATATGTGGTCTAATCAGAGCCTTATACAATGGAACCAGAATCTTGTTAATTCTACAAGTCAATGTCCTCTGCATCACTGCCAGAATTTGTGTTGTCCTCACAATTTTGGCAATATGTCCTCTAAATTTTAGATCTTTATCCACCATCACCCAAAAATCTCTTATTTCCTCTACCTCCAACAATATATCCCCACCAAGCATATATTCTACATCTCATCTTTGTTCCCCAAATTTTAAAACCTTACATTTTGCAACATTGAACTGTCATACCCGCATCTGTGCACATTGACTCAATTTGTTCAAGCCTCTTGTAAGGCCATAACATGTGCTCTACTCCTCATAGTTCTTCCCAACTTTGCATCATCTGCAAACAACTGTATATCCCCATTCAAATCTTCACCAATATTATTAACATATAGGTTAAACAGCAATGTCCCTAAAACAGACCCTTAAGGTATACCGTAGTGATTTTCCTCTTCTGGGATAATCCCTCCCCCTCCGTACACAACTTACTGATATCTATCAGACAGCCAATCCAATGAGCACTAGTTTAATATCCAACTCCATCTGCTCTAGTTTGACTATCAACTTATCATGCAGTAATCTATCACAAGCCTTTGCAAAATCTAAGTATACTACTGTGTACCCATTTCCGTTGTCCAAAGAAGCTGTCACCTTATCGCAATAAGTAAGTAGATTACTAAAACATGACCTCCCTTTAGCAAATCTGTGCTGTTTATCAAAGATATCACCATTGTCAATCCAATTCTGGATCCTGGTTCTCACCAGCCTTTCCAACACTTTAACCACAATGCCTGACAAACACACAGATCGGCCTATAACATGATGCTTGAGTTATGCCACCTCCCTTATGAAGGAGTAAAATCTTGCCTTTCTTCACTGGGTCAAGATCCACTTCTTTGGATCTTGACTCAATGTAAGACTCATATTAAACAAATATGCCAAGGCAGATGTCAATGCTCTAGCACATTCCTTTTTAAAATACAAGGTGATATATCATCAAGTCCCACTATATGACTCATGGATTACATTTGAATAGTTCAGTGACAGGCTAGAAGTGCAAAATCACGGAAACTAGAGGTGTTGATGGGATCCAGTCAGGTGTGTATCCAGTCATTCCCAGGACAAATGAATGTGAGAACATAAATAAAAATGATCGTGTAGTGCTGAGTGCAGTTTGCTAGGTTTTGAAACTGAATTATGTTACTACCATTCAAATACTAGGGGACTGCACAGAAAGATGTGGATGCCATTCGTTAATAGATTAGCACAAAAGTGTAGGCCAAGTAATTATTAAAGGAGACTCAACTATGGACATATTAATTAGAGAGGAAAGTGTGGATGGCAAAATGGAAATGGAATTTACTCACTTACCAAGGGATAATTACCTGAAACTGCATGTAATAGAGGAAAGACATAGGTTTCGAAAGTATTAGATCTGATAATAGGATAAGAAGATGTATCTCTAAAAGGTATCCACTTTGTGTCTGATAGGGATAAGTCAGCATGCAGTCTTTTCCTGGGAAGTTGCCATTCATGGGGAATTCTCAGTCAAGAAGGGTGTATGTAGAACTACAAAGCTAGTGATTATGACAAACTGAAAAACTTAGAAGGCAGCTTAGAGCAGTGCCATAGTATAAGAAACTAATGGTCAGGAGTTATTTTAGAGAATCAATATCGTGGAAGTTAAATAGATGAACAGCATTATAAAGCAAGAGCTGCCAAAAAAGAAAACACTGTAGAGGGAATATAAAGAAAAAGGCGCAAAGTATGCCTATAAGCAATGCAAAGTGCAGGCAAGTGAGATGGCTAAATTAGAAGAGAGGCAATTAGCTAAGGCAGCCAAAGGAAATCTTAGAGGTTTCTTTGCTATGTAGCAAGAGAAAGAATGAGTATGGAAGGAGTGCCAATGGTAGGAAAATCAATGAAGCAGAAGAAATAGTTAAGATACTAAATGATCACTTTCAAGGATGAAATTATTGCAGTTGCCAATGGGACAGATGAAGACTGATGTGAGACCTGATGCAGACAAACTGAAAATATGCTTAAGATGCTCAGCATATTGAAAAACATCAAAGAATGATTATGCTTCCATAATCATTCTTCCTTCTACTGGCCATATATCAAAAGAAAAAAAAAACTTACTAAGATTTCTTTCAGCCTCATTTGCTAACTGTTGCTCATGCCACACTTTTGCTATCCTTAGCAAGTCACCTTCCTTGCTTGCTCTTTGTACTTCTTGTTTAACTGATTATCTCCAACCATCTTCTGCCACCTCCACAATGCCTTTTTCTTCCAGACTGCATACTTCACCTTTTCAGTCATCCAATTTACACCTACCTTATTTAATCTCCTGACCTTTAGAATACACACAATCACTGCCTCTACCAGATACTTCCTGAATAGAGACCAAGCAGCACTGATTTCCTTCCCATGCAATTCCTCATTCCATGATATCATTGCAAGCTGCCTCCTAAGTTTGTCATAACCACCCGACTTATAGTTCAACGTATAACTCTTTCTCACAAAAATCCTAATATGGCTGGCCACCACCCAAATGAGCACTTCATTTACAACAATATCTTCTGATGAGATAATCAAATCAAACACCCACGATCCATGTGTGGCCTCTGTTATGTACTTCTGAGGGTAGTTATCCCTTAAAAACTCAAGAAATTCATTCACTTTGGTTCCTGATACTGTCGCTTCATTCCAGTCTATATTACCAGAATTGAAATCACCCATAATGATCATCCTTACTTATTAGCAAGATCAATTTGTCAAAACATTTCCTTCTTGCTGCTTTCTACATTACCAGGTCTATAGCAACACCCTACTAAACATTTCGTCCTATCCACCTCCACTTCATACTATACTGCTTCAAAACCACTGTCAGTATTTGCTCCTCACATTTCCAATCTAGATGAGCACAACTCCTCTGCCATCATCAATAACACTCCTCCTCTCTTTTTGCTTTGTCTTCACCAAAAACTATTATTATTATTATTATTATTACGGGCAACTCCAGGGAGTCATTGGACTCATCAAGGGAGGCCCCAAATTATATTCATCACAACTATTTGACATTCATAAAGTATCTATCATACCTCGCCTTAAACTCATTCACTATCACAGCATCCACCACAGACTCAGGGAGCGCATTCCACTCATTCACTACTCTAAAAGTAAAGAACCCAGCTCTAACACCTTTACTAACCACACTTTTGCCCAGTTTCCATGGATGTCCCCTAGTCCTCCCACAACCAGCCCTGTTCTCAAAAATATCTTCTGAATTAATTTTATAGAAACCCTTCAGTAATTTGAATGTCTCAATCATATCTCCTCTCCTCCGCCTATCAACCAATTTTTGCAACCCACAAATCCTCAACCTGTTCTCATATGGTTCATTCCACAGAACTGCTATCATCTTGGTCACTCGCCTCTGGATCCTCTCCACCTCCTCCCCATCAAGAAGAAACCTAGGTGACCAAATCTGAGCAGTAGTCTAGATGGGATCTTATCAAGGCTCGATACAGAGGAACAATAACCTGCTTGTCTCTGCTTGTCATCGTATTCTTCAGCAACCAAGTGATTTGATGAGCTGTTTTGGTCACTTTTGCAATGTGTCCCCTAAATTTCTAAACATTTCGTCCTATCCACCTCCACTTCATACTATACTGCTTCAAAACCACTGTCAGTATTTGCTCCTCACATTTCCAATCTAGATGAGCACAACTCCTCTGCCATCATCAATAACACTCCTCCTCTCTTTTTGCTTTGTCTTCACCAAAAACTATTATTATTATTATTATTATTACGGGCAACTCCAGGGAGTCATTGGACTCATCAAGGGAGGCCCCAAATTATATTCATCACAACTATTTGACATTCATAAAGTATCTATCATACCTCGCCTTAAACTCATTCACTATCACAGCATCCACCACAGACTCAGGGAGCGCATTCCACTCATTCACTACTCTAAAAGTAAAGAACCCAGCTCTAACACCTTTACTAACCACACTTTTGCCCAGTTTCCATGGATGTCCCCTAGTCCTCCCACAACCAGCCCTGTTCTCAAAAATATCTTCTGAATTAATTTTATAGAAACCCTTCAGTAATTTGAATGTCTCAATCATATCTCCTCTCCTCCGCCTATCAACCAATTTTTGCAACCCACAAATCCTCAACCTGTTCTCATATGGTTCATTCCACAGAACTGCTATCATCTTGGTCACTCGCCTCTGGATCCTCTCCACCTCCTCCCCATCAAGAAGAAACCTAGGTGACCAAATCTGAGCACAGTAGTCTAGATGGGATCTTATCAAGGCTCGATACAGAGGAACAATAACCTGCTTGTCTCTGCTTGTCATCGTATTCTTCAGCAACCAAGTGATTTGATGAGCTGTTTTGGTCACTTTTGCAATGTGTCCCCTAAATTTCAATTCCTTATCTACCAACACTCCTAAATCTCGTGCCTCATCAATTTCCTGGAGCACGGTTCCACCAATGCAGTAAACTGCCGCCAATCTTTTCACCCCAAAATGCATAACCTTACATTTTGCCACATTAAACTGACATCCATTCTCCTTAGCCCAGACCTCCAATCTATCCAAATCATCCTGCAAAATTTTGACGTCATCTGCATTCACTATTGCCCTACCCAACTTCGCATCATCCGCAAACAAATGAACTGTTCCTCTTAGATCATTTCCTATATCATTTATGAACAAATTAAACAGCAGTGGTCCAAGAACAGATCCTTGTGGCACACCACTAGTCACAGGCCGTCTTGTGGACTCTACTCCCGAGTAAACCACTCTCTGATATCTCTCCGTCAACCACCCTCCTATCCATCTCACCAACCCTATGTCCATTCCCATATGCTGCAATTTACTGATTAGAATTCCATATGGAATCCTGTCAAAGGCCTTGGCAAGGTCCAGTAGAATCACCGTAAACCCATTACCCTTATCCAGTTCAGCCATCACTGTGTTATAATACGTGAGCAAGTTACTGAGGCATGACCTACCCTTCACAAAACCATGCTGTCCCCGATACAGTATCCCATTTTCTTCTATCCAATCTTGTATTTTCCTCTTGACTATTTTCTCTAAAACCTTGACAATGATTCCTGATATGCTAATCGGTCGGTAATTTACTACAGCAGTCTTGGAACCACCTTTATGCAGTGGAACTATTTTCCCCTCTTTCCACCCGCTCGGGACTAACCCAGACACGAGTCTCAAATTAAACAAAATGGTCAAGGGTACTGACAATTCTTTAGCTGCTTCTCGTACAACACGAGCTGGTATACCATCCAATCCCACAGATGTATTGACATTGAGGTTATGCAATAGACTACTCACCTCCACTTCATTAACCACAATTCCCGTATAATCTACTGGTTTATTCGTTTCTGCAATGTCACCACCTGGATGATATACTTTTGCAAAGTGCTCACTCAGTAACTCAACTATCTCAACTGATTCAGTTACCTCCCTACCATCGGCATTCTTTAAAATCAATCTGCCATGTACATTTTTCCTTTTACTTGCTACATATCTAAAAAACTGTTTAGGATTCTCTTTAGCCTGCATGGCCAATGTTCTTTCGTAATCCTTTTTTGCTTTTCTTACCACACTCGTCACCCTTCTGGCCTGTGCTTTATACCGTTCATGTGCCTGCCGGTCACCCTTCTCCTTAAATTCCCTCCATAGTTGTTTCTTTTTTTGCAACTCAAGCTTAATGGTGTTATTCATCCATTTGACCCCTACTTGATTTATTATTCGGACACTAGGTATACAGTCAGCCATTGCTTCATGCAAGCACTTCTTAACTACCTCCCATGCACTATCAACTTCTAGTCCTTGCAGTTGTACATGCCATGGCACTGAACCAATCAAACTCCTAAGCTTGTCATACTTTCCAGCCCGATAATTCCACATGTACCCTGTCTTAATTGAAAATTCTACTCCTTTAGCCACCTCCCAAGTTAAGACCCTATGATCACTCTCACCGATTGGTGGCAATGTGGTCATATTTGTTACAGCCAAATCCTCAGATGTAATTACTAGGTCAAGCACTCTCTGACCCCTAGTATTTTCCATTACATGCTGTCGCAGATAGTTATCCATTAATAACCGCATAAAATCCAGTTCCTTCCTCCCGTGTGTCCTCTCCTCACTCCAATCAATGCGACCATGGTTGAAATCTCCCATAATAATCACCCTCCTTCCACCCATTTCTTCTATTTGCTTGTGCATACTGTCACCACCATCTTTTCCATCACCTGGTCTATAGCAGCACCCAATTGTATATTTAGTTCTGCTAGCCAATCTCACACCAAATGGCCTCAAATGTGCTCTTTTCTCTATCCTGCAATTCAACTTCTATTCTCCTTGGCTGGAGCTCATCAGCTATCATCAACAATACTCCTCCCCCCATTTTATTCTCTCTGTCATTCCTGAACACACTATACCCATCACATTCAATCCCACTAGTTATATCATCTACAGTCAGCCATGTTTCACTAATACCTATAACCTGTGGTCTGGAAGTGCCAACCATGGCCAAAAACTCTTCCTTCTTGTTCCTAATACTCCTAGTATTAGTGTACATGAATTTAAGACCCCCATTAGCCCCAACCATACCTTGATGCCTTATATTAACTATCCCACTCAGATTTGTTGTCCTTATTTGCTCTGGCATATTATATTCATTCTTACATTCAACTGCCTCCATAAGGACTGTATCTCTACTCCCCCCCCCCCCTAACAAATCTAGTTTCCCTGAATTTGCACATCCACTACATTCAGCAACACTTTCTCAAGTCTTCTTACACCGTAACCATTCAAATGCAAGCCATCCATCTTATATAGATCCTTTCGCCCATCAAACTCACTCCACACATCCACAAATTCCACACCACTCGTCATACATAACCCACGCATAAAGTCATTTGCAATTATAGCCCTCCTTTTAAACATTTCACTGTCATACCGTGGCAAAAGACTAATCATTCTAACTCTCTCACTCTTTTCTTTTGCTACCTCAAACAATTCATTCAGGTCTTCTATCATTTCCATTTTATCTCCTTTCAAATCATTCGTACCTGCCACAACAATCATTTCTTTCCTTTTGCTCTCTAATAGATGCAGTTACGTCCTTTATGGTCGCACCAGGTTGGTACGATTTTGTCAACTATATATATATATATCCCTCCATCTCTATTCCTGCCAGAATGTCATCCTCGTTCAACCATGTCTCACTTATACCAACAATTTTTGGGCAAATGAACTCTATCAATGCTACAATTTCATTCCCTTGTTTCAAATATTTCTAGTATTTGTAAACATACACACTGACTCATTTCTGTTTTTATAATAAGGTCCCACTAACCCCACTTCTCGGACATGATTCCTCTATACTCTCCCCTGTCCATTCCTGTCTATCATCACTGAAATTACATCCCTCCCCAGACCTAAATGTCATCCCCCACATCCTTGACTGTCTTAATCTTTTCTTGTGCACTCACCCATATACTCCTGAAACCATCATCTACACTTTTCATGCAGTGTCTCCCTGACCTCCCTTTTCTGTCAACCCTTTTCTCTGTTCAATCTGCCTTCCTTCTCGCTTATTCTCTTCACTAGCACCACTTACTTGCCTATCTTACTTTTCTGCTTCCTCAAGTCTTACATTCACTTCTTCTCTCTTGCAGCAACAGTTTCTCCAACTGACTCACACCAAATCCATTCAAATGTAGCCCATCTCTTTTTATACAGCTCTATCTACTCCTCAAACTCATCCCACACATCACAAAATAAACTCCTTTCTTCTTACACAACTCTTCTAGCATACCACTGATAATCTTCGCTCACCTTCTCAACTCATCCACCATTATTATACCTGGGCAACACACTGACTACCTTACCTACCACACTGTTTTCTTTCACTCTCCTTAACAGCCTCGTGACATCCCTCCTTACATTCCTGTTGTTACCAGTCAAATCATTTGTGGCAACTACCACTACCAACTCTTTTCCTTGCATACTCCTCTTATACAATGCTTCAACTACCCTGCTCATTCTACCTCCCGGAAAACAGCCCTTGTGCGCCTTTTCACTTACCACACCTCTTATCATTGAATCTTCATACAATGCCACTCTCAAATCATTTGCATTTTTCTTTCAATCTTTTGTCCTATTCTTCCTCATCATATTATGTACATTCTTGAATTATAACTGCTTATTTACAACTTAAGTATAGTCACATATGTTGCTCTATATCAATGTTTCCTAAAATTGTATTCAGCAGGATTAATATCAGTCCTAAAAATTATTACAGTTCTTCTGAAAATAAACTTTAAATGTGGCACATGGACTCTTGACAGAAAAAAATCATGCTATAAATAATAAATGAACAAAATGTGTAATATAATAACATGCATATATACAGGGCCGGTGGAAGTGGGCATGCAGAGCATGCGGGCGCCGCTACGATGGTGGCGCCGGGGCATGGGTCATAAGTTCATTTTTAAGAAACAAAATTTTTATCATAAAAACAAAAAAATTCTTAGAATGATCAATATGAAAATAAATAAGGCCGGATACACTGAATAAAATTATTTAAAAAATTGTATATTGCCGGCTGTTTACAATTTTGCAGCGAGAGCAGGCTAAATGCTTGCCTCCAGAATCTAAAGTGAAACAGTGAACGGTTTTTATGCGCAGAAACGAATTTTCGTACAAAACATTTGTTGCTACGTAACCAGTCATATGGTACTACATAATCAGAGTGTTGCCCAGCTAAGACAGTAATGAGATGAGATGGAGAGCAAAGATTGAGAAAGATATGTTAGTGGACATGTGTGAGGAGAAAGGAGTGAAGTTTGTTAAAGTATGGAATGAATTTGAAGCAAATAATTATGGTGTAAATAACTGTTAACTTAATTTCTTTTAGAATCCAGGAAATTATTAAGCTGAAACCAAATAAAAAAATATATATTTATTGAAACTAAATAAAACTATATTATTTATTATTATTATTATTATTAACATCGGATCTCTGTGGAGTCAGAGACTCATCTTGGAGGTATGCAATGTTGCACACAATGCTCATCGAATCGTGCCTTAAATTGACCTGTATAAGGGTGATGAACTGCATTTGAATGGTTTCAGTATGAGTCATTTGGAAAGACTGCTGGAAGAGAGAGTAATGAGTGCAGAGAATTAATCTGAACAAGAAGCAATATGAAAGAGCAAGAGAGTAAGGGATGAGAGATTGAAGTGGTACTTTTGAATAAAGAAGTGGGCAGTATGAGTGTAGAGAATGACAGAACAAGCGTGCAAGACAAAAAGGGAAACAAGAAGATTCAGGGTGAACACGGGAACACAGTGTGAGAAAGACTGATGCACCAGGAGGAAATAAATACGTATGTACACAAAACACACAAAAAAAGGGAAGGGAATGACCTGGGATCTAGGAAAAACAGCTGCACTTCAAGAAGGTTCTGGGATGAATAAGGAGAAAAAAAGAAATGTCTCAAGTATGGAGAAGTCACATCTAATAAGTGGTATCGGTGAAACTTGTGTGAAACTTCACTAGTGATGTATCTCAAGGATCTGTTTTAGGGCCATTGTTGTTTAACCTGCATGTTAATGATATTGGGGACAATTTGGATGGGGATATACAGTTGTTTGCAGATGATGAAAAAGTTAAGACAAACCATGAGGAACAGAGCAGATATTCTGACCTTACAGGAACACTTGAATAGATTGAGTGAATGGGCATAGGAGTAGGAATACCAGTTCAATGTTGCAAAATGCAAAGTTTTAAAATTTGAGAAACAAAGATAGAATGCAGAATTTATGCTTGGTGAGGATATACTGTTGGAGGTGGAGGAACTAAACTAAGAGATCTTGGAATGATGATCGATAATGATCTAAAATATAGAAGACACATTGCCAAAACTGTGAGGTCAATAGAACAAATTCTGGCAATGATGTGGAGGACACTGACTTACAGAAGTAAGAAGATTCCGGTTTCATTGTATAAGGTCTTGATTATGCCACATATGGTCTACAGTGCACAGATTTGTTCACTTGGTTTTTAAAAGGATGAAGAAATATTGGAAAGGGTCCAGAGGCAATTGACTAAGGTAGTTTCTGATCTTTGGCATGTTGAATATGAAGAAAAGTTGAGAAGATGCAGTTTACAGAGTCGAGGAAGAGAGGTGATATGATAGAGATTTACATGTTGGCATGGGGCTAGCGTTGAAGAGGTTTTTCATAAAATGGTAGGAGATGGATTTGAATTAAAGAAATATGGTATATTATACAATACTTCTTTAATTTGCAGTTCTAAAAGAACAGTATAAATTTATGTCCGTTGTATATCATTGGTTTCTGTCCAATCAGGAAGCTGACATTGACACCGGCTGTATCTATTAACTTTTCACCTGCATCGTAAGTTGACAAATGTTCATCACTTCTGTGCCCCTTCCTCTCTGTAAATGGAGGTGGACAAGTTGATTGAGTGAAGTTTTTAAGTTATTTTTGATCTCAATGGTACAGAGTGAACATATTTGGTTTATTATGAAGATTTCAGGGAAGTGATTCAATTTAAGCTAATGTAAGATTTCAAAATTTAAACATTAATTTTGGATTTTAATTTTTATAATTTCATAATCTTCTAATTCTTGCATTTTTACTTTTTCCTGTTGTCATTTTGTGTGCTTCATGTTTGGAGTGCTACTTGTTTATGTTCTATGCAATTTCTTTCCATTCCTCTGTTCTCTTTCCTGTGAAGTCTTTTCCCCCCCCACCCTGCAGTTTATTTTGTTCTGTTTCTGATGAATTCTTTTATTTTTTGCAAATTCTTTTGACCCATTTCTAATGATATCCATTGTCTTGTTTTTGGAAATTTCTTTTTTGTGGTATTTATCCTAATTTCTTTATTACTCACGATTTCCTTTTTTATATTTTTTGCAACTCCCTTGTGTTATAACTTCCTTTATTTCTCTCGACTTCTGTTCTACTTCAAGCAGTTTCCTTTGTTATATTGTTTGGGATTTCTTTTGGGTAATCTTATGATGTCTTCGATTTAAAATATCCTTTCTCATGTGCTTTACAAAATTTTTTCTGATTTTTTCCTTGCATATATCTTTTATTTCTCACAATTACTTCTGTTCTATTTCTGATGATTTTCTTTGTTCTGTTTCACATGCTTTTCTGTGTTATATGTTTAGAAATTTCTTTTCTGTTAATATGTTATTGAGCATAGCACAGGAATGTAGCATTGCAACACGGGGCTTACAGATAAGACTTTTTATTTTGGTAAATATCAGTAACTTCAGTAATAATAATAATTATTATTATACAGGTATCTCTGTGGAGTCAAAGGACTCATTGCAGGAGACCCATGCTAACAATATCTCTTACCTCCCTTTAAATGTATTCACAATCAAGGCACTCACAACTACCTCTGGCAATAATTCCACTCTTCAAGCAAAAATGTAGTCAATCTACACTTACTACAAATACTCTTAGAAAACTTACAAAAGTGACCCCCTATCATTAGTCATGTATTGAAAAAATTTATTTTTTGTCAATCTTACAGAGTTCCTTCAGTAACATATGTTACTATAATGTCTACCTTTCTTGCATGTGAACTAAACTGCAATCACACACTATCAATCTCCTAATAGGGAGCATTCCACAGCCGTGTCACTCATCTCCAAATCCACCACTTCCTAGTTCCCCAAGAAATCCATATGACCAAAGCTGAGCATAATAGTCAAAATGTGGCCAAATCTCTGATACAGAGGGATAACAACCTCCTGACAATTAATCCTCTCCAAAAACTCATGGAATCCCTCAGATTACTCAACAGTGAGTGACCTGAAGGATCATTTAACTCAGTGGTAGTTTCACTCAGTGACAGGCCCACCCCGCCTCCAAGAACTCTCAGTGATGGTTCTTCCCAATGGTAGGCTCACCCCATCACTGAGTAGAGCCACTCATATCTTAGGGAAGCAACCACTTCAGCACAAAAGCACATCAGTGGGAGCCAGACCTAGAAGTGATACCAAGGTTGAAGTAATGCAAAAGTCATATTTCCTATTACAAGTAGTCAAAAGGTGTCACACGTTATTACTGAAATATACTGGATTAGAGATAGATGTTGAAAGTTTTTTCACTTTGCTATACTCCAAATTAAAGATGTCAAGAAATTATATTCTTGTTTCATCCTTTATCCAAGTGTAAGCAAACGAAGTTTGCGCATGAAGTCACTTCATGACTGGGCCACTTGTATAGAGGCTAATGACTTCACATCAACTGCCTTAGTATTCCATAAAGCAAAGCACATATCCTTATGGACTACTTTTGACTACTTGTATGTGGAAATATGGCTTTTGCATTACTTTAACCTTGGCATCACTTCTGGGTCTGGCTCCTGCCGATGAAACCTCAATAAAGGTCAAAACCAGTCTGGATAGTGGCCCTTCCCATAATGCTTAGGATTATACATATCTATAAGGATATATGCTTTGCATTATGGGATACTAAGGAAACTGATGTCAAGTCATTAACCTCTATATAGAAGTAGTCCAGTCACGAAGTGACTTCACGTGCAAACTTTGTTTGCTTATGGTTGGATAAAGGATGAAACAAAGAATATAATTTCCTGGCATCTTTAACGTATAGTATAATCAAATGAAAAAATTTTCAGCTTCCTATCCATTGATTCCTGAATTTTGCCTTTAACCAACTTTTCCAATAATCAATAGCCCTGAGATGCTAATTTGTCTCTAGTTTGCTGCTCCTGTCTTGGATCCACCTTTATTTAATGAAACTATCTTACCTTCTTTCTGCTGTCTTTTAATCTTCCCAGAGCTGAGACCAATTAAACAACTACCTGAGAGGCACTGCAAGGTCTCTTTCACATTCTCACAGCACATGGGCCTACATGCAGTACATGCCCACTGCTGTATTTGCATTGACATTTTTCATTATGCTGAGAAGTAGTCCACCTAAATTCTCAGATCAGCATCTGCAAAGTCTCCAAACTCAATGATAAATCCTTGAAAAGTGATCACTTAGTAGCTCAACTATTTCTTCTGTTTTTATTAGTTTCCTAACATCAGTAAAGTTATCCTTCCATAATCATTTGTCCTCTTTCTTGTTACATAGTGAAAAAACCTTGAAATCAGCTTAGCAAATTTTCTCTCATAATGTGATATGGCCTTCCTTACTATACTCAATCAGTTACCCTTCTTGCCTGCACTTTGTATTTCTCATGAGCGATCACCTTTTTCTTTACATTCCCTACACAATGTTTTCTTTTACTGCAGCTCTTGCTTTATATCGCTGCTCATCCATTTAACTCCTATTCACTTATCCTCTTGACTCTGTATTCATTTCTGATACTGTCTCTCTTGAATAGTTCCCGACTACTTCCCAGGCACTACTGACATTCTTTTCTTGTAGCTTTTTAAGAGATGGAACTGCTCTAAGCTGCCATCTTAGTCTGTCGTAATCATCAGCTTTATGGCTCACACATACACCCTTTCTTGACTGAGAATTCCACTTGTTGAGCAACCTCAAAGGGCAAGATTTATGGTAACTTTTCCCGATCGAAGAGTTGCTACTGTGATTATGGATAGATCATCTGATGCTATTACCAGATCCAACACTCTCAGACTCTGGTTCCCTTCATCACATGCTGTTTCAGGTAATCATCCCTTGGTAACTGTATAAATTCTCTTTCCATCTTGCTATGTGCTCTCTCCTCTTTCCAATCTATATGTTCCCATACTTGAAATCTCCATGATAACTGCTCAGCCTACATGTGCTAATCTGCTGATGCATGGCATCCACATCTTACTCTGGACCCCAAGCCTATAGCAGCAGCAACCATCAATATATTTGGTTATATTAGCCACTATCTCACACCAGACAGCTGCAAATGAGCCATTTCCTTTGGATATAAAATCCTTCTTAACTTCTATTTTTGTTGATTGAAGTTCTTCAGCTATCATCAGTAGTGCTCAACTCATGCCCTATTTCCTCTATCTTCTCTGAAAATACAAAATCTCTCACATTACATTCCTGTAACCACATCAATCTCTGTCAATCAAGTCTTGCTGATGCCAATAATTTTTCAAGTCGAGCAGACCAATGCCAAAACTTCTCCCCTTTATTCATGATACTTCTGGCATCATGTACATGCATTTCAACATCCCTCTAGGTCCACAGTTATACTGGTATAATGTAATTACCAACCATTCAGATTTGAAAACTGGAAAACTGCACCCTGTGTTTACTGTCATTTCTGCATGCACACTCATTTGTCATATGGATGGATAGAAATGTGCTTGATTGCATCCCCCTAATATCTCTAGTTTCCCTGATTTTGCACTTACAATCTCTCACTAAACCACACTTTCTCCAAACAATAACTAATAACCAAAATCAAATGCATTCCATCAGGTATATAAGACCTTTTGTCCATTATATTCTCTTCATATATCCATAAACTGCACACCATTCCTCATGCATGATCTTCTCATTGACTTATTAGCAATCATGATCCTCTCACACAAAGGCAGCAGACACAGTATTTACTTACTTTCTTACTCTCTTCATTTTCACTTCTCTGAACAACTCTTTCATTTCCTCTCTCAGTGCATATTTCTCACTTTTCAAATCATCTGTGCCTATCAAAACAAATCCACTCTTTCACTTCTTCCTTCTGTAAAATGGCAGTTTCACTAACATTCTTGATGTTCACATCCTGGTTTCATCAAGTTCACATTAACTAAACCGCTTATTATTATTGTATGGATCTCCATACAATATCTTCTACTTACCCACACATTCTCTTTTTCTTTCATTTACCCTCCTGCTGTGTACATAACAATCGTTTCTCCAGTCGCTCAACTTTGTGTTTTTTTGTGTTTACTTTCAGCCACTTCTTTCATACTCGTATTCATATTTTGTACAATATCATTCACTCCTTCCACTACATTCTCTACAACAATATCACTGTCTTGCTTACATTACATCATTATTCTGCTTTGACATGACTTGTATTTACTTATGAAACATTTCCGAGACTCTCTCTCTCTCCCCACTCTTGCTTTCATTCCACAAACTGTTAACTCTCAGTAATAAATACATTGAACACATACAACATCACACTAAATCCCCTATATAAACATTACTGAGTATTGAAGTTTTGCCCACCATTTTTCTTGTACACACTGCTATCACGAAGATTGCATTTTAAATGATACTGCATAATAAGATTCACAATTAAAGAGACACACTCAAATACAAGGCCAAAAATAAAGAAAATATCTCCACTAATCATTATTTACTGAAGACATATCTTAACAACATATGTAGCACTGCTATTACAAAAGGACCATTATTGGTACTGTTTTATTTATTTTATGCTGTGTAATTGAGTGTCCGTGTTTATTTATGAATTTTAATATGCAATATTGTTCAAAAAGTGTTTTACATGGTGCCAATGCATACAGTGATAATGGTGGTTAAGGCTTCCTTATTCACTGAGTTTAGCATGAGGGTATTTTGAACGATGCAGCATATATTCAGCCACATAGCCAAGAGTGAATGGTTATGAAATGAAAGCAAGAGAGAGAGGGAGAGAGAGAGAGTGCCAGAAATGTTCTGTGTACAAGTGCAAGAAATGCTAGTCATGTCAAAAGCAGAGGAATGAAGTAATTAATATTAATTAATTAATCGAAGTGTTGTAGAGAATATAGTGGAAAGAGTGAATCTTGGAGAGGACACTAGAATTGTCCTTAAAAGCAGCTGTCATACACACGTTGTTCAGATAAGTCCTTATTTTCAGTAAATATTGGTGTTATTTTTAAACATTAATGGTGGTATTTTATTTATTTTTTTTGACTGTATTGTTTAATACAAACTATTATTATGCAATATTGTTTCAAGCGTGTTCTATATTTATAGTCTGCACAGTTAGCCTAGTGGTTATGTGCTTCGCAACCATATGCCTGGGAAAGGAGTGTCCTGGGTTCGATTCTTGTCGCCAATGTGAGGAGCTTAAGGATCTTTCTCAGACATAGCCAAGTTAGCCGGTCTTGGGTGTGGACAGCAGGGTTTTTCTCTCCAGTTTATCTGGGGTTTTTCCTCCCGCAAGCAGGCAAACCGGCCCCGTGAACACACGGATTACAGTCAGGAATACTTAAGACCCAGCCATAGGCCTGATTTGTCAGGCCTATGCCGGTCCTGGATAAAATTTGGGGGGACTGAGATGGTGCCGTACTTCTCCGTAAAAGGGGCCTCACGGCCATTATATCATCATATGAATAAATAAAAATCTATATTTATAGCACCAATACATACAAGAAAAATGGTGGTCAAGACATTGGTGTTTTGCAGGATTAAGTGCAATATAGCATGTCTTTAACGTATTCATTGCCTGAGTGAATGATTTGTGGTACAAGAGTGAGAATGAAGAGAATCTGTGTCAGAAATGTTTCATGAGCAAATGCAAGAAATGTTAGTCATGTCAGGAGTGGAAGAATGAATTGACTGATATTAATGATAAAGCAGGAAGTGTTGTAGACAATGTAGCAAAGGCAGTGAGTGACAGTGTCCAAAATACAAATAAGAGTTTGAAGGAAGGAAGAAAGTAATAATGTGGATAACGAGATGCCAGTACAGAAAGAAATAGGCATGCTTACATGACATGCTCACAGGACAAAATAAGAGCTCAAGCAACCAGAGAAATGATTGGCATGTGGTACAGTAGAAGGGAGAAAAAAACAAAGGGTAAATGAGAAAAGCATAAAGTGCAAGAAACTGGGAGAAAAAGAGAAAGTACTGTATGGGGTATTTGATGATAAGAGGTCTTCTTAAATGAGAAAGTGATGAAAGCACATTTCCTAGGTGCAAAGATCAATGATGCTAATGAAGCTGTCAATTTGCAGAAGGAATTTATTAGTTGTTAGTTGGCAACATCAAATGATTTGAAAGGGGAGAAATATGCAATGACAGAAGATATGAAAGAGCTGTTGGAAGAAGCAAAAATGAAGAGTAAGAAAGTAAAGATTGTGAGTCTGCTGCTTCAGTATAATAGGACAGAATTGAGAAGAAGGACTAATGAGTCAATGAGAAGATTGTGCAGGAGGAATGCCATGCATAGATGTATGGACTGAATATATGTCAGACAAAAGTACTTATTTATTACTGATGGACTGCATTTGAATGGTTTTGGAGTAAGATGTCTGGAAAGAGTGTTGTTCAGTGAGACATTAGAAGTGCAAAATCTGCCTGAAAAACTAAATACTAGGTGGAGGGGATGCACTGGGGTGTAGATTCACTCCCCCCCCAGCCAAATGAGTGGTGCATATGTGTGGAAATGACTGTGCAATGCCAATCAGGGTTCAAATCAGAATGGGTACGTAATGACTTTATGCTAGGATAACTGTGAGTCTGAGGGATATTTAAATGCATGTACACAAATGGCAGAAGTATCAGAAATAAAGGAGAGGATTTTGGGGCATTAGCCAGCTCAACTCGGCCAAAAATTATAGGTATCAGAGAAAGATGTAGTTGACAGAAAATGATATAGTTAAAGATAGAGTATAAAGCATATTGTATTTTCAGGGAGTATAGCACAGTAAATAGAGCATTACAGATAATAGCTGAAAAGCTTCCACCAAAATAGAAGTTAAGAAGGAGGATTTTAGGTCTGGAGGAGATGGTACATTTGAGGCTATCTAATGCAACATAGAGGTAGGACAAAATATATTGCTGGCTGCTGCTATAGATCATGGGGCCTAAAGGAGGATGTGGCTATGCATTGACAGATTAGTACAATGAGTGCATGCTGAGCAATTATTATGGGGGACTTTAAGTACAGGGACATAGAGTGAATGAAGGGAAAAAAGGGGGCAACAGGTAAGACAGAAGTGGAATTTATATAGTTACTGAAGGATAATTACCTGAAACAGATAAGTTAAGTGATAAGTTAAGTGGATGAGTAGAGATATAGCTGATAAAAAAAAGTGCAGCTAATATAAAGAAAAGATGATCAACATACTCATGAGCAGCACAAAGTGCAGGCAAGAAGGATGACTAACATAGCAAGAAAGGCAAAATTAGACAGATTATGAGAAAAAAATTAGCTAAGCAGGTCAAATTAAATACAAAAGTGTTGCTATGTAGTGAATAGAAGGTGATTATGGAAGGAAAACTTTAATCAGCACTTATGGTAGGAAGGTGAAAGAAGCAGAAGAAACAGTTGAGTTACTAACCAATTTCTTCACAAGGGTGTTTATTCTAGGAGCAAATTTTGCAGTTGCAGATATGACAGAGATTGATGAGAGAATTGAGGTAGACACTGGAGATCCTCACAATATTGAAAAATATCAACATGGATATAGCAGTGGAAGTAGATGGCACATCAGCCCATGCTGATATGCAAATCTGAAAGAGAACTGGCAGTGTCTCTGACAAAGTTGTTTAATCTAAGTCTCAGGATAGTGGGGGTGGCTGAAAGACAGACACCAGAGAGTACAGGGTGTTTCAAATAAAAGTACCCTTATTCAGAGCAATCCTAGAGGAAAGCCAGCAGATGAAATACTCTCAAACTTGATACCCATAACCAGATTGTGTGGAAGAGATTTGACAATAAAAAAAAATTGTTCAAAAATTGACTGATAGGAGACATATGGAGCTGTGAATGAGAAAAGATAATGAATTTTGCATACCACAAGCTGTAAAGGAGTGAGACAAGCGAGGAGATAGGTGAGAATCAACCTTGGAACAGCCTATGGGGTGATGTAACTCATTTTCATGTTTTGTAGAACAGCAAACACTCAGAACTGTCATATCTGGGCTACAGAGAACGTCTGTGCATTTCAACAAGTTCCCTTACATTTGCTAAAAGTCACAGTATGAATAGAATTTATGGCCAAGTTTGTTATTGAGTCATTTTGCTTCAAAGAAATCCATCAAACTGAACCTGTGACTTGAATGGTCACAGCTGTGCATTATCAGAACATGCTGAACAGTTTCATCATCCTGCAAATGCAACAAAGAGGGTGCCTGAACATAATAGTGTTGCTGCAAGGTGGAGCACCTCCCCACATAGGATATGAAGTTTAACAATTATTACATCAATATTTTAGAGGACAGAGTAATCTGCCTATGAAATTTTCTATGAAATATATTCATAGAAATGAACATGTTCCCATGTTCACTAGACCTTAACCCCTGCAAACTCTGACTTGGAGTTACCTCAAAAAGCATAGTGTATCAGAGCAAAGTTCTTCACCTGGCAGATTTGAAAGACAAAATTACACATCATGTGCAAAACCTTTAGACAAATCAGTTGCATTTCATTGTAAACAATGCTGTATGGTAGTATCAGCTACTGGTTCTGCACAAAAGCCAACACATTGGATGTCACCTCCATCGATCATCTGGATCTCTGTGACATCTCCTTCCAGCATGTCAGCTCTATGTAATATGTTTTTTGTATCACACTGCTTTATGAAATGAGCAAAATAAACAACACTGAATAACTTTTTTTGTCGTTGACTCTGAATCATTTCATAATCACAATACCATCTGGCTCGCATCAAGTTCTCTCTTACAGATTACTCTGAATAGAGATACTTTAATTTGAAACACCCTGTAGTATACTGTGGAGTGAAATCTAGGAGAATGAGGAAGACCAATGGAGTGCTTCATAGCTCTGTATACAGATAAATGTGATGTAAATATCCTGCAATGTAAATAAATTGGTATTGTAGGCAAAGAATAATAGTAGCAGTCAATTTAATGTTACAAAATGTAAGATTATGCACTTTGGGATGAAAAGATCACATACTGTGTGTCACAATGATGGTGCAAGATTGCAGGAAATAGATGAGGTTAGGGATTTGAGGATAATAATGGTGGATAGAGAGCTGAAGTTCAGAGAGCATATTGCAAAAGTTGGCAAAATAGCTCAAAGGATTACTTGGAAATAGGGATAAGGAGATTATTATCTCTTCTTATAAGGTTATGATATGCAAGAGAATTAGTTAATTGCACATATTTGGTTACTGATTTCTTGGGAATAAATAGGTAGTGATGGAGCGGATCCAGAGGGAGTATCAAAACTGGTGATGATAGAAACTTATAAGTTACTAAAAGGGCTCTATAAGACTGACAAAAGAAATTTTTCAATATGTGATGAAGAGGAGAGAGAACTAGAATCACCTGAAGAGTGAAGTGCTGTTAGTAAGAGTGTGCAGACTAGACTTTTTTTCCTCACAGTTTGGTTTAATGGAATGACTATATCAGAAAAGTAGTCGACAAGAGAAAAGGCATGCACTAACTTTTTTTTTTTTTTTTGATTCTACAAATGCATTTGACAGGGTGACACATGACAAGTTGATATTTAAGTTGAAATGTATGGGCTTAGATGTTAGGTTAGTAAAATGGATTGAAAATTGGCAGGCTGATAAATATCAGAGTTGTGTGCAGGACAGTATCGAGCAAAGTTCTAAAATGCTCAGCACTAGAACAATTACTGTTTAATCTTTATATGAATAATACTGTCAATGGATTGTAAGGGGAATATTTAGTTGTTTGCAGATGATGTGAAGCTAGAGAGGGTTATTAGTGATAATGCCAATGTGGCCCTTCAGGAGGATTTGAATAAGCAGAGGATAAGTGAGCAAATGAACTGGGGTACCAGTTTAATGCAAATTAAATAAGGCATTCCAATTTTGGATCCATAGATGGAAAACTGCATATATTCTTATTGGAACTGTACTACAGGAAATAGATGAGGCAAGGGATTTTTGCTTGACTATTAACAGAAAAAATCTTAAGTTTAGGAGACATATCATGAAAGTAATCCAGAAGACTGCTGCAAATGAGAAGATATTGACCAGCATGGATTAAATGGTGGAGACAGAGAGTTGTAGAGTAGGGTGCTCTCCCTCAATGAGTTCTTGGAGGTGTCACATAATAATAATCCTCCTCCTCCTCCTATTTTTTCTTAGGCCCTAGTGGCCCATTATGTTCATATTAGGCATGGCCTATTATGATTTGAAACCACAACTGCTTCGAGGATAAGGTGGTTAGCCCTATGCCTCCCAGTGTGTCCTATGTCTGTAGATACGTGTGTTCATGGGGCCAATTTGCCTGTTCTGGGAGGAAAAATGCGAGTTTCCAGGTGAAAAAATCCTCTACCTCCGTATGAGACTGGATAACTCACCTTTAGTCAAAAGAGACCAGATAAAGGTTCCTCATGCCACTGACAGGAATCGAACCCAGGTCTTTCTGACCAAAGGGCTTTGTCTATCTATACTGACTGAGCTACAGAGGCTCACATAATAATAATAATAATAATAATAGATAAAGGAGTGGTAATCCATTGTATAAAAACTAATCGGACTGCATCTGGATTACTGTGCTCAGATCTGGTCAACAAGATTTGAAGGGAATGAAGTAACTTTGGAGAGGTTACAAAGGCAGATAATGAAAATGATGTTAGCACATATGGTACAACGATGGGAATGAACAAAGACAACAGACCATTCCTGAAAGTAGCAAAAGGAAGTGGTAAATATGAGGTTGAGAAGTGGCATTTTTTTTGCTTGGAGGATGTTGGGTCACATAATACATGCCTGATGGAGTGTTGAGAGTTATTATGAACAAAGTTTAAGGAATTATGATTGATCTTGTGTTGTCTAAGATAGGCTTCCTAAAATGAGTCTTGTGACTCCATGAAGGTTCATGATAATAATAATAATAGAGTTTGGGCTCATTTTCAAATATCTAAAAATCACCATTTTATTTTCTCTTTTGATTTTTTTATAGGCAGAAAGATGTCGTATTACTTGCAAATTTAAGAGTGATTTACAAAATTCAACTTATTAATTTGAAAAGAATATGAAAAGAAAATTAGTAAGCTATGCTTACCTACATGTAGGCATAATACTATTCAATGATTCTGTTCTTAGGCTATCATCAACTAAAGATTTTGATATGTAACTATGAGCAGAAGCATCAGAAACAAGAAAACTGTTTCCATCATAATTCACAAGTTTCATGTGATCATTTTCATATTTATTAGTTGTACTTTTCTTCAATAAGTGGGGAGAGAGCTTTGAAACACGGTTTCCATCTTGTTTTTCTACAAAATACATGCTGATTTATACCATAGTATTTACAAAATATTTATAAACTGTAATTACAATGTGTAAATAGAATTATTCGATTTTCATAGACAGAGAAAAAAAAATTTTTTCTTTTTGAAGTGAAATTAAATTGGTTATATAGAATGAAAATATGAGAAACAGAAATTGCAAATTTTCAAGAATAGCATACATATGTAAAATTATTCAAGCTATTACTATTGATATCCAGTTAAAAATTTCTTTTAACCTACCAAGAATATTGCATGAAAGGAAAGTCAAAAGTTCTGACTGAATTTCATAACTTGATAATTATGAAAATAGCAATTGTTTATAATAAATTTCAGTCTTCTAATATATTAATTTATAATGTTAACTACAAGAATAGCAGGTTGCACGCCTTCATCGAGTCTGAACAATTCAGAGAAGATGCATACTACCCATTATTCACACAATGCCTACCATAACTCTTCTTAAACTCATTCACTGACAAAACACAACCACCTCTGCAGGAATTCCACTTATTCACCACTCTCCAAGCAAAAAAATAAAATACTTGCTTAAGCACATTTTGACAACTTCCATAAAAGAATCCTTCTTGCATCTAGTCTTGTCATGCATTTAAAAATATCTTCTACAGCAATCCTATAAAATCCTTTTAGTAGAGTATATGTTTCTATTATATCTGTTCTTTTCTACCACTTACCTAAACTCTGTAATTCACACAATCTCAATCCTCCTTACAGTACATTCCACAGACCCCACACTGATCACTTGTTCTAAATCACTTTTTTACTCCAAGAAACTCATGTGATCAAATGTGTGTGCAGTAGTTCAGCTGTTGCCATATCAAAACCTAATAAACATGGCTAATAATCTCTTTACTTCTAGCTGTCTATGTTTCTTCAACACTGAAGTGATTCTTTCAGTTAAATTATACTAGACACGAAATTCTATTCTTGTTTTAATCCTTTACCAAACATAAGCAAAGAAAGTTTGCTTGCCAGATAAGCTGTTTAGAATGGGTAGAAACTTTTGCCTAGTATTTAAGAGCAATCAGCCTTCAGAACACATGCAATTTACAGACAAAAAATACTGTTGGTGGTGGTGGGCAGTAGATGGAATGGCATAGATGATGATGGTAATAGCAGTTCAGTGTAGTGGGTGGATAAAATGGTGGAGACAGAGAGTTGTAGAGTAGGTGCCTTCCCTCAATGAGTCTTTGGACTCTTTAGAGGTGTCATGAAATAATAATAATAATAATAATAACAACATGATGATGTAAGAAGATGCAGATACTGGGAGTCTCAGCCTTGCAGTGAAGTTGCAAGTTCTTGATGAACCATGGGGCATCAAATACCAAGCATAAACATTTGTTCTGAACAGATTCAAGTTTCTGGATGTTGGAAGTTAATGTGGGAGTCCAGGCTGATGATTCATATGTCAGGATTGGTTTGTAGCTGATTTGTAAAGGAGCAGTTTATTTGCTGCGCTTAACTGACTATGATGGTTAATCAATGGATAGAGTTGGGCAATTACTTTACTGGTTTTGGAGTAGACACAAGTAGTATGGGATTCAAAACTAAACCCTTTATCACACTATTCCCAGGTATTTAGCTTCTAGTTACCATGGAATGGGAGTATTATCAAACATAAGCACTGTACCAATGGAAATGCTCGTCTTCTCCTAAATAAAACTGCAAGACTTTCATTCTCATTAACATCTACTGAAAACAGCTACAATGGCTTTCATAAATTAAGGAACAAAGAGAAAAATTGCAATAACTTGGGTGGAAAAGGAAAAAAACATATGAAAGTCAAGTATGTTATGTAAAAAGTGATGTTGAATCTGAGTGGTGCTGTCAATGGTATATGCAAATGAGCAACAGTGTAAACCCAAGCATTTTGAAATAGTTTTCCATTTGGCATCTGTAATGAAAACAAGTCATTTTATGATAGCAAAATTCTTGGACATCGATCATTTAATTGAATCAGTTAAATGATTGATGCAAGGCATCATTTAACTGATGAATTCAGGTGACAAGCCATCGTAAGACTAGAGGCTAGTCAAAGTCAGGTGGAAGTAGCCAGATGGTTGCATGTGTGGTTCCAATCAATTTCAATAGTGACAAACAGCATCCCAAAGGAAGTGAAGGAAGGCCACTGGCTACAACCACAGTGGGTGATATCTCAGATTATCTGTTCACCGAAACAGGAGTACTACCTTGAATCAGCTATGATCTAATTTTACATTATTATTATTATTATGAGCAACTCCAAGTAGTCCATAGATTCATTGAAGGAGGCCCTAAACATCATGTCAAGAACTATTCAGAATTTCCATAGTATCTCTCATACTTTGCTTTGAACTCATTCACAGTCATGGCACCCACAACGGACTCTTGCAACCTATTCCACTCATTCACCATTCTCCAAGCAATAAATCTAGTTCTAACACCCTAGCTAACTACACTCTTATTCAGTCTCCATGGATGGCCCTTAGTTCTCCCACCACCACACTTGTTCTGAAAAATTTCCTCTCAATTAATCTTGTAAAAACCCATACATTGGCTACAGGAACATTGGCATCTGCTTCTACTCTATGTAGAAGATCTCATGATGGTAGTCTGTACATTAGGTTACTGATAGTTTACATGGCCCTAGCCCCACATCGTAGGAGAGAATGTTTGAAATGAGCCAGGCTCCATGTCAACTGGAACCAAGACCAATGGGAGTCAATACTGTTTACAGAAAAGTCCCAATTTGTTCTACAAAAAATCCATACCAGGCATGCTTGAAATATGAGAGAAGAACTAGGGACATGTTATCATCCCACTAATAACTGTGAAAGGGACACTGGAGATAGTGTGATGGTTTGGGGAGGCATTTTGTTGAGTGGATGCACTGATCTGTATGCTTCCTGGTGGAAAACAATCCTACAACTTATAGAGATGAGGTCCTAGACCCCTTATGTTCATCTGCATGTCAGTGCAATAGGGAAGAGATCTTTCCTAAAAGATGATAATCCTTGTCCTCATCAAGCGAAGTGCATGGACCAATATCTTCAAGAAGAGACTATTATGCATGTGGACTGGCCAGAACAGGTCTCCTGACCTTAATCCTATTAAGCATGTCAGGAATGCCCTAGGTACACATGTTGCTGCTCTCAACCCCCTCCCCCACATAAACAAAAAAATCCTGAAGTACTTAGAAGAGCTTTGTAGCAGCAATTGTTGTTTTTAGTGTTGCAAGCACTATTGCTGTGAGAGTGACCACATTCCTTATTAAGGCACTTTAACAATCTAATTTCAACCTCTTGTTTTTTGACTATTGTCTTTATATACTCATTTGTTATTGAAATAAACTATGTATTTATAATTTTTGTGGGTGTTTCTTTCATATCTCATATCATACTGCTCTTCACTGAATTGCATAAATATTCATTATACAGTTTTTGAGTTATCATGATTTTTCTATTTGCTCCTTAAATTTATGGAAATAAGTGCAGCTGTGGACTGATCAATCAAGTAGGTATTCCAGCATCATCTGTATAAAATGCCATGATAGATAATTGAGATTGTAAGGGGAATGTTAACCATGTAAATGTGACTAGTAGAAGAACAAAAGGAGTCTTATGGAATACTAGATATAATTCCACATACAGATATGTGGCCTTGTAATTTAACTTGGAATTTTCTGCCATTTAGGTAGGACCTAATAAACTGAATTAAGTGATTGGAAAATGAGTTGCTAAAAATGTACACAGAAGGCTATTATGCCCAACTTTATCAAAAGCTTTGGCTACGTTGAGAAAAATGGCACATGTATGCTGTTAGCAATTGAATCCCACTGTGATGTACTCAACAATTCTTTGGATTTGCAGTACTGTGCAATGACCTGAAACCAAACTAAGATGTTAGCTTTGTCTGATACTATTTACAATCATTAGGATCACTTTCTCAAATATTTTCTCAAGACAAAAAACGAGACTAACAGGATAGTATTCTAAAGATATTGGAAAGCTTTTCCTTGTTTGCTTTCCTTTGGTGTACCTACATACATGTGCATATCATATCCCTGTGCCTATAAAAATGCCTTCGTGTAAAGCAAAACATTAGCAATAGTTGAACATAAAGGTATTTAATTATTACCACAAGAGGTGTTTCTTCCGTGAAGAAAAAACATGAGTGTTAATCAATTTGTAAGCATACCATTCAATTTAGCTATTCAATTTCTATTCTCAGAAACTGGGCACATAGTTAACCACTGACCATCATAATAAATAGCAAGCTATGGCACTTTTTTGTTACAGTTCCCTTAAATTTGCAAGATTATTTATAGAATCTTGTAAGCCCATTTTCTACCAATCCACAAGATTCTGTGTAAATTTCTTGCACTTGGGAGATAATCATCCAAAAGCATAGCATAGTATGTTAATTAATTAATAGGCCAATTCTTAACAATTAATTATATATATCTATTTTTTTTTCTGGGAAAGAGGGAAACAAGTGAGAGAGAGACATTAGTTATGGAAATAATTTTTAAATTTTCAGCAGACTGGTGTTATGACTGAGAAATATTAGCTTTAAAGGAATCCTAACATACTTCTCAGTATGTCCTCATTTGCATAATTCTGTATAAATTTAAAGCTTGTGAGTCATTCAAGATACAGGCAATGATATAGTTACAGGGATAGAATGCAAGGGGTATTGTATTTTCAGAGAAGACAGAAGGAATAGGACAGGTGTGTGTGTGTGTGTGTGTGTGTGTGTGTGTGTGTGTGTGTGTGTGTGTGTGTGTGTGTGTGTGTGTGTGTGTGTGTGTGTGTGTGTTGCTGATGATGATAGCTGAATAACTTCAACCAATAAAAATAGAAGTTAAAGAGGATTTTAGGTCTGAGGGAACCAGTTCATTTGAGGATATCTAGTATGAGACAGTGGCTCATAGGACAAAATATATTGTTTGATTGCTGTTATAGACCTAGAAGTCCACAGGAAGATGTGGATTCATATTCCACATCATCAGAAGATTAACACAAGTGTAGGCCACACAATTATTATGAGAGACTTCAACTATGGAAACATAGATTGGAGAAAGAAAGGAATGCAGGGCAAGATGAAAATGGAATTTATACAATTATTAAGGGATACCTGAAATGGCATGTCATGGAGGTGACTAGAGGTGAGAGTGCTGGACCTGGTAATAGTATCTGAAGATGTTTAGAAGGTTATCCTTGCTCCACCAAATAACAGTAAGATCAGAGTTTAAGGCATTGGCTAAGGAAATCCTATATATATATATAATGTTAAAGATACCAAGCTATTTTAAACCTGGTTTTACTCCATTTCCCAAGTAAGCAAACAGACAAACAAGTCAAGTTTGCGCTTGCAAGTGTTGCAAGTCTAGCTGACCCTGCACTACGTGCAGGGTCAGCTAGACTTGCAACACTTGCAGGCGCAAACTTTATTTGTTTGTCTGTTTGCTTACTTGGGAAATGGAGTAAAACCAGGTTTAAAATAGCTTGGTATCTTTAACATTTATTATACCAAAGGTAAAATACTTTCTACACACACACACACACACACACACACACACACACACACACACACACACACACACACACACACACACACACACACACACACACACATATATTATAATATATAAAATTTTATATATATATAGATATATAAAATTTATCCTATGGATAGACTTGAGGCCAGTGCAAAAAAGTGTCACTAATGTATAGGAGGAAAAGAATGGGTGAAAATACAACATTCCAGGATATTCAAACTGTGGTGGTGAAATCTGAGGAGAGGACGCTATCTACCAGGATGAATAAACAGCCAGAGAGGATGATGGCAACACAAATATATAGTATCTCAGATCAACCTGAGAACTGTATGCAGCTCTTTATCATGGAATTGAAAAAGAAGCCAAACTATAAGATGATAGTCTGCTTAGAGTAAGCTCGACTTCTGTGAAAAATGTTAAATGCAATGGTGTAAGTTTTTTCAAACCCATTTAGTTGATTAGAAGAATATTAAATTATTATATATATATATATATATATATATATATATATATATATATATATAGCAAGAACAGTGCCTAATAAGATATTTAAGATATCATCATCATCATTCTCAGCCATTGTCGACCCACTGCTAGATGAAGGCCTTTTCAAGATTATTCCAAAATTGTCTGTTCATGGCTCTCCTTTTCCATGTCACTCCTGCAAATCTGATGATATCATCAATCCACCATGATTTAGGTCGGTCGTGGTCGTTTTATCTCTCATGGAATCCAATCCAGTACTTCTTTTGTCCATCGTTGATCTTGTCTTCAAGCAATATGCCCAGCCCATTGCCACTTCAGCTGTTTCACTCTTCCTATGATGTCAAAGACTTTGTTTTGGTTTCTTATCGATGTATTCCTTTTGTGATACAAAGCATACTTCTTTCCATACTAAATTGTGTTGTTCTTAATTTCTGAATTTCCTTTGCATTTAGTCTCCATGTTTCACAGCCATATGTTAATATAGGAAGAATACACGGGTTAAAAACTTTTCTCTTCAGGCATAATGGTAGTTGGCTTCTGAATATTGAATGTAATTTTCCAAATGCTTTCCATCAAAACATTGTGCGCCTTTTAATTTCATCCATGATATTTTGCTCCATTGATATCTCTTGTCCTAAGTATATGTAATGATCTACTTGTGTAATTTTCTCATTATTGATTTTTATTATTTCTGGTTGGACATAGCTATTGAGCATAACTTGGGTCTTCTTTAGGTTTATCTTTAGGCCAGCTGTTTTGCTAGCAATTTAGAGTTCATGGATGTGAGTCTGTAATTCATGCACAGTTGAAGTAAAGATAACTATGTCATCTGCAAAATGTAAATGGCTTAAATATCTTCCATTTATCTTGAGACCTTTCCCTTCCCAATCAAGAAGTGTGAATATTTCTTCTAGGCACACTGTGAATAATTTGGAGATATTGTGTCACCCTGTCTTATACCTTTTTGTATTTCCGCAGTAGAGATGTTCCCACTGAAATGAATTGCTGCTGTAGCATTGGTGTATGCTGATTTGATGGTCCGGATATATGGCTCCTCCACCTGTTGGTTTTGTAATGCTTTAAGGATTGCACAAGTTTTAAGTGAATCAAAGGCTTTTTCATAGTCAATAAAACCAAGACATAGTGATAATTGATATTCATTACACTGTTCAATAATCTGCTGTACAACTTGAATATGGTCCATTGTACTAAAGCCCCCTTCGAAAGCCTGCCCGTTCTTTTGGTTGTGCTAGGTCTAGAGTTGCACAAAGCCTATGAGTAAAGACTTTTGTAAACACTTTGTAAACCACTGATAGTAGACTGATAGGTCGGTAGTTCATCAAGTCTTCTACTTCACCTTTTTTTTTTATGCATCAGAATTAGGGTAGCCTTCTTCCATATTCTTGGTATATCATTTTTATTCAGGCATAAAGTAAATAGTTTTGCTAAAAGTTTGTAGATTATTTCTCCACCTGTTTTTAGAAGTTCAGTTATAACTTCATCCTCACCTGCAGCTTTCCCATTTTGCAAGCTTTGGATGCTCCACATAACTTCTAGTAGAACCTGTGGTACTTCAGCTGTTTTATAGTTGTCTTCTTCATTTTATTCATCATCCTGATATATTATTATTATTATTATTCAGGCCTCCATGGAGTCGAAAGACTCATCGAGGGAGGTCCTTCCTAAGAACATAAAATCTGTCAAGACTCATCGAGGGGAGGTCCCCCCCCCCCTAAGAAACACAAAGTCTATCATACCACTCCTTAAACTCATTGACCGTTCTCGCTCTCACCACTCCATCAGGCAATGCATTCCACGGTTCAATCACCCTCCATGCAAAGAAACCACTCCTCACCCTCTTGTTCACAGTTTCCTTTTGCAACTTCCAGGGATGGCCTCTTGTCATCACTCCTTCCCGCTGTTCAACCAAGCGAAAGAACTCCCCAGTGTCAACCCTGTAACTACCTCTCAACAGTTTAAAAGTCTCAATCATATCACCTCTCCTTCTTCTATTCACCAAACTCTGCAGTCTACATACCCTCAGCCGATCCTCGTAACTATCCTTGTACAGTCCTGAAACGATTTTCTTATTTTTTCTGTGATATGTTTTCTGATCGTTTTGCACAATTCAGTATATTGTAATTTATTCTGTAGGTTAATTGATTGTTTCATTTCTCTTCTTTTATTCATAAGCCGTTTTGTTTCTTCAGAAATTTTGTCTTGTTTCTGTTCTGTGGTACCAGCTATTTCAAGTGAGCATTGTAAAAGGTAATGATGGCATTACTTTCTGATAGATAAGCATTGTCATCTATAATAAGATATTTAAATCTATTGTTTAGTTTGTGTTGGAATATATCTTTTTTAATGTTCAGTTTGTGTACATCTATACTTTGATCTTCAAAACATTTTTCTTCTGTCTTTTTGGCAGTTTATTTGGATTTTGTTGTGTTCCTCATGATTGTCATTTCCAATGTTGAAAGTTTTTATAACAGAGCAATCTTGAAAGATGTTTTCCTTATTGCTGAGGATAAAGTCCATTTCACTAGTTTTTCCATTTGGACTTTTCCATGTTCATTTCCTATGTGATTTTTTCTTGAAAAAGGAATTCATGATATACAAGTTTTCTTTTTCTGCAAATTCTATTTAACCTTTATCATCTCTCATGCCATATCCAAAATTTCCCATTCAGCTTTCATCTGAATGTTGTATACCAATTCTAGTATTAAAGTCTCCCATTACAATTCTAAAATGATGATTTCCTTTACTGTAGAGTTGGGATACATTATGATAGAAGGCAAAAGTTTATTTTTCGCTTGGTTAGACTATAATAAATTTAGTTTAATCCTTTATCCAAGTGTGAGCAAACAAAGTTTGCACCTGAAAGTGTCTTCAGGACTGGGGTAAGGTAGTATAACACTGGGTAACTCGTTGCAAAGGTGGAGCAAGCTAACATCACTCCTATCTCAGTATCTCCCATAATGCAAAACACATCTCCTTGCGGATATGTATAATGTTATGCATTAAGGGAAGGGTCACTACCCAGACTAGTTTCGACCTTTATTGAGGTCTCCCCAGTGGGAGCCAGGCCCAAGTGGAGATACCAGGCAGAAGCATTAGCAAGGTCATCTCTACCTATAGGAGTTGCCAAACGGTGTGCCACCTTTTTATTAAATTACTCTGGATTTAGAGAAAGATATTGAAAGTTTATTTTTCACTTGGTTAGACTATAATAAATTTAGTTTAATCCTTTATCCAAGTGTCCTCCACCTTTGCAATGAGTTGCCTGATGTTGTACTACCTTACCCTAGTCTGAAGATACTTTCAGGTGCAAACTTTGTTTGCTCACACTTAGGATTAAACTAAATTTATTACGATAGAAGGCTTCAATTTCTTCATCAGTATGATTTATATTGTTAGTGCATAGACTTGGATGATCTTAAGAGTGTATCTTTTTAAAATTTGAACAATAATACTTGCTATTCGATCAGAAACGCTGTCAAATTCAATTATGCTGTTCTTCAATTTTTTTGTTGATCATGAATCCGACTCCACCGATTCTTTCCTTATCTTGGCCTCTATAATAGACTATGTCTGTTTTTTAATGAAGAATTTCTTCACCATTATGCCTAACTTCACATAGTCCAAGAATACCCCATTTTAGTTGCTTTAGCTCTTCAGTTAGTTCATCTAGGACTCTGAGCAGTGAAGTCATGCTTCACTGCTCAGAGTCCTACAGTTTAATGTTCCAAGGTCTAGTTTCCAATGGCAGCATGATCTGGTTACCAGGGGATTCTTAGCACCCTCTACCTTCATGTTTAACTATCTGCTGCTGTAGATAGTAACAATCTGGCTTCTGGGGAATGAGGGCCATTTTATTTCTGTCGGATTCATCTTGTAAGGTTAGGCCATAAATTCACCACGCTGGCCAAGTGTGGGTTGGTGAATGGCAATATTTTCCCATGGGATCGCCAGTCTCAAAACCACTGGTCCACGGCTCTTTATTCAACATATTCAGGCACCCATTGATATCTGCCCTGATATCAATGGGTACCTAGGGAATGCACTCGGTAGCCGATGGGAACCCCAAGATTTAGATTTAAGATATATATATTTAGATTTAAGATATATATATATATATATATATATATATATATAAGAAAAAAATTATCTCACTTTTTCTGTGCAATAATAAAGCTTCTGTTCTTTCTAAGCAATCTCTGGATACAGCCAACACCTTCTGAATGCTTTTAAGGTCATCTGAATTCTCAGGTAAACCTGAATTGAGAGCAAATATTTGCATCATAAGTGATATGAAAGTATTACAAAGAACATAACCGATTTAGAATTTCCATAATATTATGAAGCAGAGACTGTCTTACATGTTTTTATATTTTAATTATCAGTAAAATATATATTTCAAAAAATCATATACTAATCTAAGAAGAATGCTGCTTCCCCCCCCCCCTACAGAAACCATGTCTTACAACACTGTATCCTGATCAAAAAGATTAGCAACAGACTTTTTTTTTTTTGCACTTTTACATAAAACTGAATAGACAGATTATAAACTATACCAAGAGTTGCTAGTCTGCAGGTTTTTATCATGTAAATATAAAGTAAAATTAAAAAAAAGTAAAGTAAGCAGAATTTGGCTGGCACAAATGATTTGAAAGATGACAAATCTACAATGAGAGAAGATATGAAAGAGTTGATAATGTAAGCGAAAAATGAAGAGCAGGAAAGTAAAGATTGTGAGTCTGTTGTATCAGTATGATAGGACAGAACTTAGAAGGGCCATGATTGCCAATGGATCAATGAGAAGATTGTGCAGGAGAAACAGTGTAAAGTTTATTGATGTATGGAGTAAGTTTGATGGACAAAAGGATATGCCTGACAGACTGTATTTAAATGATTTGGAGTTAGATGTTTGGAGAAAGTGTTGTTTAGTGAGAGCATGATAGCACAAAACCAGAGAAATTAGAGATATGATGGAGACAGAAATCAAACACATTTCTGGCCATCACCTCTGATAGATGAGCATAATTACAGTAATGATTATGTAATGCCAAATGGGATTTCACAGGTTTCTGATTTGAATGGACTGGAAATGACATTACAAAAGAGTAACAAAGGGATATAGAAATGCATGTGTACACAAATGCAAGAAGTATCAAGAATAAGGGTGAGGAATTTTTGGCATTGGTCAGCTCGACTTAGCCAAAAATTATAAGCATCAATGAGACCTGGTTGACTAAAAATGATATAGTTACAGGGTTAGAATGTAAAGGTTATTGTATTTTCAGGGAGGATAGAGGAAGAGGATGGGAGGTAGAGTATTGGTGAATGATAGCTGAAGAACAACGAGCAAAATTAGAAGTTAACCACATAACCGTTCATGATATGTATATACGTCCAGATTACCATGGATGTGAGGTGCATATTAAAATTGTAATACCATGGATATTACATTGAAATATATGATGGATACGAAGTGTAGAGGAGTGATGTATTTTATCCATATTGAGGCGATGTGGTTAAAAAGGATTTTAGGCCTGAGGGAAATGGTTCCTTTGAGGCTGTTGGTGTAAGATAGATAGAGGCAAATAGCACAAAATACATTATTTGGTGCTATATAGACCAGGAGGTCCACAAGATGTAGATAACATGCAACAGCAGATTAGCACAATAAGCTGAACAATTATTATGCGAGACTAACTATGGGGACATCGACTGGAGGGGGGAAAGGGGCCATGGCAAGATGGAAGTTAGATTTATACAGTTGCTAAAGGATAATAATTATTATTATGATGAATCAGGTCTCCATGGAGTCATAAGGCTCATCATGGGAGGTGCTTCCTAGAAAACACAAAGCCTATCATACCACTCCTTGAACTCATTGACCGTTCTCGCTCTTACCACTCTATCAGGCAATGCATTTCATGGTTCAACCACCCTCCATGCAAACAAACCACTCCTCACCCTCTTCCTCACAGCTTCCTTTCATAACTTGCAGGGGGTGGCCATTTGTCCTAGCTCTTTCCCCCTATTCCACCAAGTTAAAAGAATTCTCAGTGTCAATTCTGTAACTACCACTGAACAGTTTAAAAGTCTTGATCATATCACCTCTCCTTCTTCTATCTACCAAACTCTGCAGTCCACATTCCCTCAACCAATCCTCATAATTAACACTGTATAGTTTTGAAACCATCTTTGTTATCTGCCTCTGTACCTTTCCACAGTTAATTTATCCCTTTCAATTTCAAATCATGGGGAACAAATATGAGAACAATTGTCCAAGTATGGTCTGATCAGCGCTTTATACAATGAGATGACAACTCTTTTATTGCTGTAGGTCAGCATCCTTCTCAGTATTGCAGCAATCCTCTGGGTTACCTTCACCACCTTTGCAATATATTTCCTGAATTTCAGGTTTCTATCAATCACCATCCCCCAAATCTCTTGTTTCCCCTACTTCCTCCAGTACAGTTACTCCAACAGAGTATGCAGCCTCCCATTGATGTATCCCAAACTTCAAGACTTTACATTTTATTTATTTATTTAACGCCCCCATTTATTTGCCAATCTGTCCAGTTTATTCAAATCCTCTTGCATATACCATTAAAAGTTTTTCCATTTTGGCAATACGATTTTCACATTTATAACTGTAGTATTAACTAGAGAAGCATGCTAAACTTTAACTTTGTTTTTACCAAATGTAACAACAGTAGTGCAGAGAAAGTTTAGCCTATGGCATGTATCAGTATTTGATAAACCATTGTCACTAATTTAATCATTTTGATTTTAGGATATCTTGATTTTGGACATCTAATTGTAATGTGTCTTCTCCTTTTCACTGGAAGCAACAGCACTCTTACATCTGCCATTATTAACAACAATAAAATAAAATAATATTTATAAACAGCTTATAATTTACAGGTAAACACCCAAAGAGAGAGAGAGAGAGAGAGAGAAAGAGAGATGCAGCAAGAAATCACATTGTAAACAAACAGTTCATGAAAACTCTGCATTAATTGATTCACAAAAATGTCATGTCACTAAAACCATTGTATTAGTGAATGCAGTGTCATACAAATGGGTATTTGTCATAATTGAAAAATGTCATATGAGCAGATCTTCCTAAAGTGAAATGGCACAAGGTGGAGGATTGAATATGAATTACATTAGTATTAATACAGTAATAATCAAATTTGAATCATACACAGGGAACAATTTCAGAAGATACTAACCCAGTGGTTCCCAAACTGTGCACTGCAGTGCCGCAAAATATTCCAATATTTACACTGAAATAACCGCACCAACTGTTAGGTAGGCCTATATTCTGATTTTGGGTTCTGTGGAATACACTAAGGGTGCCGTGAACCGAAAAAGTTTGGGAACAACTGTACTGTACTGTACTAATCTATTCAGTAAGTTGCATTTTGAAGCTTACACAGTTACAAGTAAGAGTGCTATTTCTCAAATGCTGCTGTGACTGATCTTATTCCTGATATGCCAGAATTAAAGAAACCATCAAATTTCTGGCAAGATTTATTTATTATTATTATTATTATTTTACTGCATCTCCATGGAGTCTGGAGACTCAAATCAACCATCACACACAAATCCTATCATACCTCTCCTTGAATCCATTCACTGTCAGGGAGCTCACAACCAATTCTAGCAATCCATTCACTCACTCACCACTCTCCACTCAAAAAATCTGGTCCACACACCCCCTACTAATCACATTCTTACACAACTTCCACAGATGGCGCCTAGTTCTCTATCTGTCATATATTGAAAATTTTCACTTGCATCAATTTTATAAAACCCCTTTAATATCTTAAAGTGTCTATCTTGTCCTGTTTTCCACCTATCAACTAGTAGTCAAATGTAGCCAAATCATAGCCATATTTTCAACATCCAAGTAATTTGTTGAACTATTTTACCAACTTTTGCAATATGCCCTCTGAATTTCAATTCTTTGTTCATCATTATCGCCAAGTCCCTAGCCTCATCAATTTCCTGAAATCCAATACCATCAATATGATACATCATATGGAACCTTTTTACCCCGAAGTGCATAACCTTATATTTTGCAATATTAAATTGACAATCATTATCCTTTGCCCACAATGCCAATTTATTTAAATCATCCTGCAGGATATCAACTATTGCTCTCCCCAGTTTTGCATCATCAGCAAACAACTGAACGTCCCCTTTTAAATCTTTCTCTATGTCATTGATGTACAAATTAATGAGTAGTGGCCCTAGTACTGAACCCTGAGGTACTCCACTAGTCACCATCATTCTCCTAGACTCCACTCCACCATATACTACTCTCTGGTGTCTGTCTGTCACCATCCCCCTACCCATGCTACTAGATCCATATCCATTCCCATTTGCTCCAGTTTTTTGTAATAGTTTTCCATGTGGTATTCTGCCTTGGCAAAGTCAAGCAGTATCATGGTGTAGTCATTACCTTTACCAATTCTGCTGTCACTTTATTATAAAATGTGAATAATTTCACATTTGTAAAGGGTAGGTCCTAAGACAGGACCTACCCTTTACAAAGCTATGCTGTCCACTATAGAGTATTGCATCCCTATCCATTCACTGTTGTTGTTTTACCTTTCACAAACTTTTCCAAAACTTTAACAACCAATCCCGATATATTAATTCATCTGTAGTTTGCTACCTCTATCTTCAAGCCACTTTTATGCAATGGTACTAACTTATCCTCTTTGCACTCCCTTGGAACACTGCCAGAGATGAGACTTAGATTGAACAACTTTGTCAGAGGCAATGCCAATTTTCTTGCATATTCACGTAGTACATGGGATGATATGCCATCCAGTCCCACTGCTGTGTTCACATTCATATTTTTTAATATGCTGAACACCTGTTATTCATCTACCTCAATGTTGATATGCATTTCTGTAACATCTGTAACATCAGCAACCGTAAACATTGCAAAATTATCACTCAGCAACTGAACTATTTCTTTTGGTTCAGTCACTTTCCTACCATGAGCATTGTTTAAAATCATTCTACCAAAGATATTTTTCCTCTTACTTGCTACATAACAAAAAAACTCTTTTAGGTTTACTTTGGCCTGTTTGGCTAATTCTCTCTTATTGTCTGATTTGGCCTTCTTTACCATACTAGTCACCCTTCTTGCTTGCACTTTATATACTGCTCATGATTATGCTGACCACTTTTTTTCTTTATATTTCCCCCACAATGTTTTCTTTTTTTGCAACTCTTCCTTTATATTCCTACTCATCCACCTAATTGTAATTTTTCAGCAATCATCAGCAATATTCCATCTCCTGTTTTGTTCCATCTATCCTCCCTGAAAATACAATACAATACCCTTTACATTGTATTATGTAACTGTATCATTTTTAGTTGAGCTGACTAATGTCAAAAACTCCTCACCCTTATTCCTGATACCAAAAAGTTCTCTGCCTAACAATGAAAAAACGAATTTATAATTTCAAAATTATTTCTTTTTTTCAACAATCTCCCTTAAGACTAATACATTGATTCCAGCGATGCTCCATCACCATTATCCCGTCTTTGTAGTGGTTCTCAGTAAGATCTGCAAAATACCCCTCTACAGCTGAAATCACCTCTTGATTCGAAGAAAAATGCTTGCCAGCAAGGCAGAGCTTTAGTTTAGGGAAGAGATAGAAGTCAGAGGGAGCCAAATCTGGGGAATAGGGTGGATGTTCCAACAATTCATTGTCCTGATGAAAGATGATTTTTTCTTCTGCAAACTGGGTCTTTTCTCAAGAATTTTTTTATTTAGTCTGGTTAAAAGATCAGAATAATACTTCCCGGTTATTGTTTTACCCTTTTCAAGATAATTAATAAACAAAATGCCTTTAGCATCCCAAAACACCGATGCCATGACCTTTCCTGCTGATGGAAATGATTTTGTCTTCTTTAGCGCTGAACAACTGGCTTCTGTCCACTGTTTTGACTGCTGTCTGGTTTCTGGTGTGTAATAGTGAATCCAAGTCTCATCCATAGTAATAAACCGATGCACAAAATCAGTTATATTCTTGTTAAAATGCTCCAAGCATTGTTCAGAGATTTTCATTCGAGTGTGTTTTTGATCTGCTGTGAGCAAGCACAGCACCCATCTTGAGCAAAGCTTTTTCATTTGAAATTCTTCACGCAAAATATATCCTACACGTTCTTTTGAAATGCTTATAGTCTCAGCAATTTCATGCACTTTGACATTCAATTCACTCATTCAATACCAAATCTTGCCTTGATCAATGATTTCTGGTGTTACACTTTTTGGCCATCCTTCATGTGGATCATCTTCAAGGCTGGTACGGCCACATTTAAACTCAGCAGCCTATTTCTTAATTGTCAAAAACGAAGGAGAAGAGTGCCCATAAACTTTTATGAACTTCAAATGAATTTCTTTTGATGCAAACTTTCTTTTAACAAAGAATTTTATAACCCCACGATACTCAATTTTATCCATTTCCAGGGATATACAGACAACACTTTTGCTTCCGACAGCTGTATAAAACACAGTAATTGATAGAATGACTTGCAATTTCACATGGATACTTATGACAGATGTTCCAACTCAGAAAAAAAAAATCATGCTGATAGTGTTGCCATCTATGGTCGAGGCCAAGAACTTTTCAGACCACCCTCATATCTTTTGCCCATACTGACAGTCTATTTAAATCATCCTGCAAGCTCTCCACATTACCTTGATACACTACTACTACTCTAACCAATTTTGCACCATCAGCAAACAGCTGTCAGGTTATTTCCTGTCAGGTTAGCTGTCATTTCCTGTCAGGTTATTTCCTATATCATTTATGTATAAATTAAACAGTAGTGGTCCTAGCACTGAACCTTGTGACACACCACTAGTCACCTGTTTTCACCTTGATTCTCTCTCTTCACATACGAGGGTTGTTTGAAAAGTTTGATAAAAAAATAAGTCAAACACATTTTTTGGATAAAATCATCTTTATTTATCAACATAGTCTCCACCGAGGTCTACACATTTGGTCTAGCGAGTTTCCAATTTTTTCATCCTATCTAAAAAGTAGGTAGTGCACAATTTGTCAAATTGTGCAAAATAGTCATAGACAGCCTTGATGATATCCTTGTTCTAAGAAAAAATTTTTTTCCCACCGAGGAAAATTTTTAAGTTTGTGAACAAGAAAAAGTCACACGGGGCCAAGTCCGAAGAATATGGTGGATGTGGAACCAATTCGAACCTCGATTCGTGTAATTTTGCCATTTCTATGGCTGATGTGTGGGACGGTGCATTGTCTTGATGAAAGAGCACTTTTTTGTGCACCAATCTTGGCCATTTTTTCTTTGGTTCTTTTAAACAGTCCAACAATGATGCATAATAGTCATGTTATTGTCTTACCCCTTTTCCAAATAGTACTATCATGATAATTCCTTGGGAATCCCAAAAAATAGTGGCCATCACCTTCCCAGCTGATGAAATGGTCTTCGCTTTTTTTGGTGCCCTTTCACCAGGGATTGTCCACGGTTTTGACTGCTGCTTGGAATTAGGTGTGTAATGGTGGATCCAAGTTTTGTCTACAGTCATGAATCGATGCAAAAAAATCCTGTGAAATGCAATTAAACATCACCAAACACTGCATTGAAATGTCTTTTCACATGCATTTTTGATCGACAGTCAACAATCATGGCATCCATCGCACACACATATTTTTCATGTCCAATTTTTCATGCAGGATATTATACACCCTTTCAGTTGAGATGCCTACAATCTCGGCAATCTCACGCACTTTTACTCAGTGGTCTTCCATAATGATACATGGATTTTGTCAATCATTTCCTTCGTAGTGACCTCAGTCGGGTGTCCAGAGTGCACTTCATATTTGATGGACTTCTTACAACTATGTTTAAACTCGGCTAAAAAAATCAGCTGAGTTTAAACATAGTTGTAAGAAGTCCATCAAATATGAAGTGCACTCTGGACACCCGACTGAGGTCACTACGAAGGAAATGATTGACAAAATCCATGTATCATTATGGAAGACCACTGAGTAAAAGTGCGTGAGATTGCCGAGATTGTAGGCATCTCAACTGAAAGGGTGTATAATATCCTGCATGAAAAATTGGACATGAAAAATATGTGTGTGCGATGGATGCCATGATTGTTGACTCATTTATCCAAAAATAAATAGTCTTTAATGATGGTGCAGAATCCCATGAACTGCATCTAACTCAGGTTTCATCTGCACAGCCATCGACTTCTTCAAATAAAAGTGTTTTATCACTGCATAAAACTCGTTTTTTTCCATTTTTATGAAAAATGCAAACACGATCATTTTAAATGTTTGCCAAATGAGAACACGCATCGCACGTGTCTAAAATTTTGCCAGGGATCATGAAAAAGATTATACGTGCCGACACTGGTATGAATGAATGAATTGTGTTGCCATCTATTGGAAATTTACAAAACTTTTCAAACAACCCTTGTACCACATATCTGTCCAGCAGCCACCCTCTTATCCACATAACCAGTGTCTTATCCATTCCCATTTGTTGTAATTTGAATAAAAGAGTTCCATGTGGTATTCTGTCAAATGCCTTTGCAAAATCCAGCAGAATCATCACACAGCCATTTCATATTCTTATCATATTCACAGTACCATATTCTTATCCACCTATTCATGAATTCTCATTTTGACCAATTTTTCCAGTAATTTTACCACCATGCCTGAGATATTGATTGGTCTATAATTTGCTACTGCAGTCTTAGAGCCTCTCATATGTATGGGAATTATTTTGCCTATTTCCACTCCCTTGGAACTGTACCAGAGCCGAGACTCAGAGCCTAGTCAGAGGTATTACCAGTTCCCTTGCACATTCCTTTATTCAACTCAACTGTTACTCTATTATAAAAAAGTTAGTAAATAACTAAGGCATGACTAACCCTTCATAAAGTCATGTTGCCCCCTCATCCTATCCTAGTTTACGCTCACACGTAGACACACACTTTTTACCATGTAGGCATTCAGAATAGAAACTCCTACAGAATAGGTAGGAGTTTCTACACACAGCTACAGGTTAACACACAACTTAACACACAGCTACAGGTTACTCCTTATTCCAGGAGTGTCATAAGACACTCCTGGAATAAGGTGTAACCTGTAGCTGTGTGTTAACAGGGCCAGTTTGCCTGATCTAGGGGTCAAATTAAAGAGCCTAGTCAGAGGCATTGCCAGTTCCCTTGCTCATTCCCTCAGAATGTGAGCTGATATTTCATCTAATCCAACAGCTGTATTATTCACAATGAGATTCTGTAATATTCCAAGAACCTCCAATTAACCCACCCCTGTTCCCACATCAGTCTCTGTTACATATGTCACAGCATTAACCAATTTTTTTAACCAGCATTAGTATGATATATCCTTGCAATGTGGTCACTCAGCAACTCAATTATTTTATCTGCTTCTGTCCCCTTGTAACCATCAGCACTCATTAAGGTTATTCTTCCTCTTACTTGCAAAAGAATTCTACTTTAATTTACTCCGTCAGAGCTCTACTCCAATCATCTAGAATGTAATCTAAAGACTATGTGTTCTGAATTATGCAATGTAGCCGCTTTAAACTTTTATACCTTTTTGACCATAAACGAATGCTCAGAATGACATCTGAGCATTCCTTTTTGGGAAAATATCTACTCCAGCTGTCTTTTCACATTTCAGATTTTTGATGACATAATCTACTTCATCTACTGATATGTGTATATATATATCTTATGTTTATCCCACCCATGAAAGATTTATTTGTTAACAAATTAGTTGGCTAAATCCCAGCAATTCAATACCTGCACCATTAAGTCTATCATCATGTACATGATATTGTTTCCATCTTTCAAACAATACTGAAGATAGTCGCAGTGCATTTAAAAAATTCCATAAGTAAAGAAATATTTATATGTATATAATTCATGTTTACTGATTTCAACATCAACCTAATGTATAAATTAAAATATGTATAAATTTCTTTTCTTACTTATGAGACAATGAGCATGAAAGAACATACAATGGTTTTGGTTTTCAGTTTTAAAAATTGTGAAATTTTTAAAACTGAAATTTTAAAACAATAAAATTTCAGTCACTACATAATTTCCCAGGGACTGCTAAGTGCATGGTTTGCCAGAGTGGTTGGCAGAGTGGTTAATGTACCTGTTTCACACTCAACATGCTGTAGGTTCACATCCTGCAATGGAAATGGATGTATTGTGATTGTCTTTAGGTGTCAGATGACTTTTGTACTCAGCATGAAACCACTGCCCTGCATATTAGCAGCCTGAAGTATCTTGAGAAAGTTCCATGTTTGATCTCTGTGCAGTTACCTTACTAGGTAAAAAATGAATTTTTAAAAACATACAAAAACATTACAAAAATTAATAATAGAAAAAAAAATTCTTAGCCCACCCATGATACTAAAGTACTATAGGTCTACAATTGTTTATTGGCAGGAGTCATAAAAAAATTCAATTATGCAAATTATCAATAAAATAACAACAAAAGATACTGTATAATCAGCATGCTTTGCAAATGTCATTTGGATGATAATAGACAACATTTCAATCTTAACTTGAACAGCAGAGTAAACTGCCTTTCTAAGGGTAAAGTGTTGACCTAGTCTTCTTCTTCTTCTTAAGAGAATGGAGAAGTTCTTGTTAGAGTAAAAAACTGAATATACACAGATCTTATATGATTACAGACACTTTATTTCATTGTAGATATAACATTTCACTTAAAGATACCTGAGTTGGACGCTACTAACTAAAAGTTTTAAAAGAGGTGAGTAGACATATCGATACAAAATTAATAACGGAAAACTCACGTACAAAGATTATTTAATAGTATAATTTTCGCCTGTGTGTCACAGGCATCTTCAGTACATTTTAAGCTCAAATTAAACAATAACTGACAATTCCAAAAAGCACCACCTAAGTAGCTGGTGTAAGATAACTAAAAAGGTCAATAAATTTCCTAACAAAAAAAAAAAAAATGTATACAATAAAAAGTTAGGAAAGATTAGCTGATTTATAAAGTAGTATCTCCCATAAAGGGGATAGATGTAAGCCATCTGATCTGTTTAAGTTAGGAGAATGAAGTAAAGTTTCACATGTTTCTTTATAAAGGCGTTCCACGAGGAGCCACCTTTTGTGAAGGACTCTTGTCTTTCTCCAATGAACTCTATGTCTAGTGAAGATGGCATGTTCTGCAAGTCCAGACTTTTCAGGTTTAAAGTATTCAATATAAGATTGGTGTTCTTCTAGTTGAATAGAGGCAGATCTTCCTGTTTGTCCGAAATAAGATAATCCACAAGAGCACGGAATCTGGTAGACACCTGGATAATTAAGATGTGGAAGCTTGTCCTTAGGAGAAGTGAGAAAGGTGTAGATTTTTCTAAACAGTCGAAAGGCAACAAAAATATTCAGTGGTTTTAAAACTTTTGCTATACGTTCATTAATACCTTGTACATAAAGGATAGGAATGCACGTTATTTCTTCTGTATTTGAAGAGGAAGACATATTAAAACTACTCAAAGCTCTTTTAATGAAGCAATTCTTATAACCATTAGATAGAAAGGAAGAAGTTATATATTGCAGTTCTTTCTTCTTCTTATTATTATTATTAAACAAGACCTCATGGAGTCAAAGACTCATCTAGGAGGTCCTTTTATCTCACACACATCTCATCATACCGTGTCTTAAACACATTCAAACTCCTTGCAAACACCACACTCTCAGGCAAGGCATTCCAATCACTCACAACTCTGCATGAAAAAAATCTGCCTCACACTCCCCTACTCACACACCCTCTTTATACAGTTTCCAGGGATGACCTCTGGTTCTCCCCTGATCTCCCACTATTCTCTGTAGAACTTCTCCACCACTGATCCTATAACAACCCCTTACCAACTTGTAGTCTCTATCATATCTCCCCTCTTCCTTCTCTCCACTAGACTCTGCAAATTACATCTTCTCAATCTTTCCTCATACTCGACATTCCAGAGGTCAGAAACTACCTTAGTCAGTCGGCTTTGGACCCTTTCCAACATCTCTTCATCCTTCTGAAAACCAGGTGACCAAATCTGGGCACAATAGTCCATGTGTGGCCTAATCAAAGCCTTATACAATGGAACAAGAATCTCCCTACTTCTACACGTCAGTGTCCTCCGCATCATCCCCAGAAGTCTTTGTGTTGTCTTCACAATTTTGGTAATGTGTCCCCTAAATTTTAGATCCTTATCCACTATCACCCCCAGATCTCTTATTTCCTCTACTTCCAATAATATATTCTCACCAAGCATAAATTCTGCATCCCATCTTTGTTTCCCAAATTTTAAAACCTTACATTTTGCAACATTGAACTCACATCCCCATTTGCTTGCCCAATCACTCAATTTATTCAAGTCTTCTTGCAAGGCCACAACATCTTCACTACTCTTTATGGTTCGTCCCAACTTTGCATCATCTGCAAACAACTGAATATCTCCATCCAAATCTTCGCCAATATCATTAATATACAAGTTAAATAGTAATGGTCCTAAAACAGACCCCTGAGGCACTCCACTAGTGACTTTCCTTTTCCTGGATATTGCACCCCCATACACAACTTGTTGATACCTATCAGATAGCCAGTCTCCAATCCAATGCACTAATCTAATATCCAACCCCATCTGCTCTAGTTTGACTGTCAACTTATCATGAGGTACTCTATCAAAAGCTTTTGCGAAATCCGAGTATATTACTGTGTATCCTTCTCCTCTGTCCAAGGAAGCAGTCACTTTATTGTAATAAGTAGATTACTAAAACATGACCTCCCTTTAGCAAATGCATGCTGTCCATCAAAGATTATACCATTGTTGTCAACACAACTCTGGATCCTAGTTGTCACAAGCTTCTCCAACAACTTAACCACAACACCTGACACACAGATAGGCCTATAGTTTAATGCTTGAGTTCGATCACCTCCTTTATGAAGTGGCACAATCTTGCCCTACTTCCACTCTTTAGGGACTTGACCAAGTGCAAGACTCGTATTAAAAAAATATGTCAAGGCAGGTGTCAACTCTCTGGCACATTCCTTCAGAATACGTGGTGATATATTATCAAGTCCCACAGCCTTATTTATATCTAGTTTACTGAACTCCCCAAACACCTCTTGCTCACTTACAGTCAGTCTCTCCTCCCCATCATCAGCTGCTCTCAATCTCTCCATGAAGTCATGGAGAGATTGAGATCTTTATGAACTGCTCATTAAGTATCTCCACCACACATTCTGCAACAGCTGTCTTTATACCATTTCCTCCAATCAATGTCATCCTTCCATAATCATTCTTTCTTTTGCTGGCTACATATCGAAAGAACTCCCTAGGATTATTTTTGGCTTCATTAGCTAACTGCTGTTCATACCTCTCTTTAGCTACTCTCACCAACCAAACCAGCCTCCTTGCCTGGTCTTTGTAGACCTCATGAAATTGGTTACTTCCACTTCTCTTATGCTGCCTCCACAATGCCCTTTTTCTCTGTATTGCATGCTTAATCTCTTTATTCATCCATCTTACACCTACCTTATTTAACCTTCTCACCCATGGTATGCATTTAGACATTGCATCTACTAAGTAGTTTTCGAAAATCCCCCAAACTGCATTGATCTCTTTTCCAGCTAACTCCTCATTCCATGCTACACCTGCAAGCTGTCTCCTGAGCTCTTCATAATCACCCCCCTTGTAGTTCCACATATACCCTTTTTTCACAGGGGTCCTTGCACTGCCTGGCAACCACCCAGGTAATCACCTCATGGTCACTTTCACCAACTGGTGGATGATTTGACACCTCATTGATAATTACATCCTCCGATGAGGTGACCAAATCCAAGACTCTTAATCCTCGTGTGCCCTCTGTTACATACTGTCTAAGGTAGTTGTCCCTCAAAAACTCAAGAAACTCATTTTCTTTACTTCCAGTTGCTATCTCTTCATTCCAGTCTATATTGCCATAATTAAAATCACCCATAATAGTCACCCTTTTCTTATTTGCTTGGCTTATTTGACTATACATTTCACTATCACCACCTTCCACATTACGAGGTCTATAACAACATCCCACCAAGTATTTGATTCTATTCATCTCTATCTCACACCATACTGCCTTAAAACCACTGGCCCTATTTCCCTCTTGCATCTCTGCCTTGTATGGACATAACTCTTTCTCTATCATCAACAGCACTCCCCCTCCCTTTTTACCCCTTCTATCCTCCCAAAACACATCATACCTTTCCATCTCTATTACTGTCAGGATATCGTCCTCATCTAACCATGTCTCACTTATTCCGACAATCTCTGGGTGCACAGACGCAATTAGTGCAACCATTTCATCTGCCTTGTTTCTTATACTTCTAGCATTGGTATACAAACACAACAACTCATTTCTGGATCTACAGCTAGTTCCACTGATACCACTCACTCGATGAGATCTCTCCATGCTGGACTGGGGCCGTTTCCCTTTCTGCCTCTTCATTTTAGAACCCTTTGTAATTCCATCTGTTTCCTCTTGATCCCTGATCATCCCATTACTTTCCTGCCTACACATGCTCTCACCTCCTCTTGGAGCATCCACCTTTCTCACGCTGTGTACCCCTGTCCACCCTGAGCCTTCCCGTTTCCCTGCTCCTCTTGCACACACATTCTCTCATTTTCTATACTCATACCACTCACTTCCCCATTCATTTCCACTTTTTCAATCTCTCCTGTCTTACTCTCCTGCTCTTCCACATCACTCCCCTCTCGATCTGATTCATTCTCTGTATTCACTTCTCTACTTTCCAGCAGCAGCAGTCACTCCATGCGACTCACACCATAACCACTCAAATGCAGTCCATTGCTCCCATACAGCTCACTTCGTCCCTCAAACTCATTCCACACATTAACAAACTGTACTCCCATCTCCTCACACATTTCAGCCAGAATATCATTCATAATCCTTGCTCTCCGCCTCATTTCACCACAATCATACCTAGGCAACACACTGACTACCCTTCCTGTCAGACTATTCTCTTTTATCTTTCCAAGCAGTCTCCTGACATTCATTTTGACATGCTCTTTGTTCTCTCTCAAATCATTTGTACCAATTAATACAATTAACTCTTTTGCTTGCTCCCACCTCATATTCAATGCTTCAATCACTCTACTCATTTTACCGCCTGGAAAACATACCTTGTGCATTTTATCCTCTAGCACACCTTTAATAATGGCGTCGCCATACAACGCCACTCACTCATCTTTCGTTAACTTTTTCATGCCATCATGATTTATTTTAATAGTTTTCACCTGAATTGTCTTAATTTCATTCCGCATCCATTTCATTTCTTGCTTCATCCAATCCAATTCACCTTCCGAACCTCGCGACACATTCTCTCTATCATTAAATCTTTCTAACTTTCAACCCTCTCTTCTCACTTTCCCTCTCATTCATCCTTCTTTGTTTCCGTACTTTCGGTCCACCATACGTCCAACTTTCACTATCATTCTTCTCACTTTCACTCTCATTTATCTTTCTTTGTTTCCGTACTTTCGAACTAACATGCGTTTAACTTTTGCTATCATTCTTCTCGTTTTTACTGTCATTCATCTTTCTTTGGTTCAGTACTTTCGTTCCAACATGCATCCAACTTTCGCCATCATTCATTCTTTTTCCACTATCATTCATTCTTTCGATTCTTTTTACTTGCGATTTCTGCATCACGCCATTTCTACTTTCATTCGTTCTCTCAATTTCGTTTCTTTCCGCCTCACTTACGTCCCTTTTAACATCCGTTACGGTTGTCAAATCGCTCTTTTTCTTTTTCCTAATTTTTTAACATTTTTTCGCCTCTCTTTCTCACCATCCTCTTTCAAACGTGCACTCGCGACACAATCGGTACTAGAACTTTCTGTCATCAATTTCATATTCGCATTCATCAATTCCTCGTTCAGGTCACACCTCGCACACACCCTTCTTCCATCCGCACTAAACATCCACAAATCATTTATGTAATCGAAGGAATACATATAACAGACCTCACACTTAACGAAACGACTGAAATCTAAATTAAAATCATAGAATGACAATGCTGCCGCCATTTTTTTTTTTTTTCTCTGCAGGTTACTAGGTCTAATAATAACGATTTCGTATTTAGTTTAGGCAAGAAAAAACCCCCACACTAATAATATCGGTAGCGTACAACGTTTACAGCCGCTCTTACTTAAACAATTACGCATATATACTTAATTATTCCTAGTAAAACTTATCTGAATCAGGAGCTCTTCAAATCACTTCCGTACCGCTTGGCCCAGGCACGATGAACTAATGTTTTAATAGTTCCTGCCTTTTGACTGGGATGGTGATGAGATTCAGCATGGATATAATGGCCTGTATGAGTCTTATTTCTATAGACTGAGAAATGCAGGTTACCATCTGGTTGACGAAGAATTAGAAGATCCAAAAATTCTAACTGCATATTTGATTCTACTTCTAGGGTAAACTGGATCCTAGGATGAAGTGTATTTAACTTAGTGAGAAACTGTTGAAGTTCATCAGAAGAGACATTCCATACAGCAAAAATGTCATCGACATATCTGAACCAATGAGTAGGTCTGGGAGAAATGTGAAAGATACATTGTTCAAAATGTTCCATAAAGAAATTGGAGATAGCAGGAGAAAGAGGATTGCCCATTGCTGTTAATCTGTTAATGCCAAATGCATTAACAGATTAATATTCCTTAAATGATGTAAGATGGCTCAGGTTATTCCTACCTGTTGTAAAATAAAAGAAGTTTTTAGGTCCCCAAAAGCTCATCGGATCTACTTAAAAGATAGTAAGTCTCTTTTAAATAATCAGCTACACAAAGCTAAAAAATCTCTTGCCCTCTTTAAATAGAGAAATTATGGACATCAAAAACGCTCTAGAATCTGTTTTAAATTGTTGAAATTTTTAATTCTATAGTGCCCATATCTTCGAATTCTTACTGAAAGGTCTTTAATGATTCTCGTGACAAGCTAAAATGCAAATTTGAATCACTAGTCAGCCTACCTGGATCCAGTAATAATGCTATTGATATAGATAAAGTAGTTATAAATGTTTCCGGACATCCACTAACAGACTGTGAACATTTTGTTTTATCAAAAGCATTTTATTCAGCCGTTACGCCGAATAAGGTCCCCCTGATGGATTTTTTTTCATAACATAGACAGAGGTATTCGATCCTTATCCCAAAAAACAGCCAACAGGTTATGTTTTGAATGTGTGAAAATTCTTTTTAATGCCAAGCCTCCTCGTCCTAATCTTTCTTACTCTGAGTTTAAAGCACTGAAATCACTGAAGAACAACCACAATTTAATTATTACGAAAGCTGACAAAGGGAAGGATGTAGTGATTCAAGATAGGAAGGAATATGAGAGAAAAATGTCTTTATTACTTTGCGACTATTCAACTTATAGGCCTCTTACATCGGATCCTACCGGGAGTCAATTGAAGAGAATTAATTCTCTTATAGATAATGTATCTACATGGAATGAAGATCAAAAGAAAAAACTTAAAACCTTCTTCAGTTGTCCACCTAGACTGTATGGTCTTCCAAAAGTTCATAAACCAGGCATTCCGTGGAGACCAGTCGTAGATAGTATAGGTTTCCCCACTTACAAAATCTCAAAATTTTTATCAAATTTACTCTCCTCTTCAACTAGAAGAACTGATATTATATAAAAAATACTTTGGATTTCAAAAATAAAATTTCAGATCTTCATTTGGACATTTCTGATATCATGATCAGTTCAGATGTTGTTTCTTTATTTACAAATGTGCCACTTTCTGAAAGCATTGAATTACTGCAAAAGGAATTTCCTTCAGACATTGTAAAATTATTTGATTTTGTAATACATTCTGGTTATTTTTCTTTTAAAAATAAGTTGTATCAATAAAGTGAAGGAACAGCAATGGGTAATCCTCTTTCTCCTGCTATCTCCAATTTCTTTATGGAACATTTTGAACAACGTATCTTTCACAACATTTCTCCCAGACCTACTCATTGGTTCAGATATGTTGATGACATTTTTGTTGTATGGAATGGCTCTTCTGATGAACCTCAACAGTTTCTCACTAAGTTAAACGCACTTCATCCTAGGATCCAGTTTACCCTAGAAGTAGAATCAAATAAGCAGTTAGCCTTTTTAGATCTTCTATTTCTTCATCAACCAGATGGTAACCTACATTTCTCAGTCTATAGAAAGAAGACTCGTACAGACCATTATATCCATGCTGAATCTCATCACCATCCCAATCAAAAGGCAGGAACTATTAAAACACTGGTTCATCGGGCCCACTCCTTTTGTTCTTTAGACGATCTTTTACAGAAAGAACTGCAATATATAACTTCTTCCTTTTATCTAATGGTTATAAGAATTGCTTCATTAAAAGAGCTTTGAGTAGTTTTAATATGTCTTCCTCTTCAAATACAGAAGAAATAACACGCATTCCTATCCCTTATGTACAAGGCATTAGTGAACGTATAGCAAAAGTTTTAAAACCACTGAATATTTTTGTTGCCTTTCGACCGTTTAGAAAAATCTACACCTTTCTCACTTCTCCTAAGGACAAGCTTCCACATCTTAATTATCCAGGTGTCTACCAGATTCCGTGCTCTTGTGGATTATCTTATTTCGGACAAACAGGAAGATCTGCCTCTATTCAGCTAGAAGAACACCAATCTTATATTGAATACTTTAAACCTGAAAAGTCTGGACATGCAGAACATGCCATCTTCACTAGACATAGAGTTCATTGGAGAAAGACAAGAGTCCTTCACAAAAGGTGGTTCCTCGTGGAACGCCTTTATAAAGAAACATGTGAAACTTTACTTCATTCTCCTAACTTAAACAAATCAGACGGCTTACGTCTATCCCCTTTATGGGAGATACTACTTTATAAATCAGCTAATCTTTCCTAACTTTTTATTGTATACATTTTTTTTTTTTTTGTTAGGAAATTTATTGACCTTTTTAGTTATCTTACACCAGCTACTTAGGTGGTGCTTTTTGGAATTGTCAGTTATTGTTTAATTTGAGCTTAAAATGTACTGAAGATGCCTGTGACACACAGGCGAAAATTATACTATTAAATAATCTTTGTACGTGCTTCGTCTGTTATTAATTTTGTATCGCTACAAAGTAAAGAAAATAAACTGGAATTGCACTTGACCAAAAGTTGTTGTCTTTGTTTCCAGGAAATATTGAGAAATGCAAATTAATGCCTTTCCTACCTTTGAAATAATATAAACCAACAACTGCTGTGCCACTCACTCGTTAGGATTCCCACATAAAATTTATTTCTGTAAATTCTAGCTCTCTTTCTCTATTAACACTGATCAAGCTGGAACAGAAGCTGAGGTACCTGCTTAAGCAATGATCTAATGCAAATCATTCATCCAGCATCCAGAATACCGTGTAATCCTCTCCAATTACTCACCAAAGTAGATTTTTTTCTTAATCAGTTCTCCTTCCAAGTATACTGCTGAGATCGCCTTTCCTCTAGGTAACTCACATCATAATGTTATGCAAGATTCATCTCAGGTGTAATGATCTTATTTCAGCTAATCTCAACTTCATATTCTTTGGCTTTACAACAAAGGCAAGTAGGATAATCTAATGTTGATAATGGAATGAGGTTAAGGAATGTAAATTACAGAGTTTAGTGGATAGGAGGAAAATAGGTGATATGATAATAATAATAATTATTATTAGTAGTAGTAGTAGTAGCATCCTAAGATCTCGGAGTCACACTCATCTAAACAGTCCCTTTCCACACACACACAGCTCATCATACTGCACCTTAAACACATACAAATACTCTGCAGACACCACACTTTCGGCCAGTGCATTCAAATCATTCACAATTCTCCATGCAAAAAACCAGCTTCTCAATACCTTGCTCACACCCTCCTTATACAGCTTTCAGGGATGACTTTTGTTCGCCCCTAATCCGCCATAATTTTATGAAAAACGTCATCAAGGTTTCTCATCCTATAACCCCTTACTAACTTGTACATCTGTATCATATCATCCCTCTTATTCCTATCAACTAGACTCTGCAAATTGCATCATCTCAACTTTTCTTCCTATTCAACATTCCCGAGATCAGAAACTATTTTGGACAATCATCTCTGGACTGTCTCCAACATCTTTTCATCCTTTTGAAAACCAGGTGACCGAATCTGTGCACAGTAGTCTATATGTCACCTAATCAAAGCCTTATACAATGGAACCAGAATCTCCTTACTTCTACAAGCCAGTATTCTCTACATCATTCCCAGAATTCATTTTCCTTACAATTTTGGCAATATGTCCTCTAAATTTCAGATCAGATCAGATCCACGATCACCCCCAAGATTTCTTATTTCCTCCACCTCCAACAATATATCCCCGTAAATTCTACAACCTATCTTTGCTTTCCAAATTTTAAAACCTTACATTTTGCAACATTGATCTGGTATCCCCCACACCCATGCCGATTCACTCAGTCTATTCAAGTCTTCTTGTAAGGCCACAACATCTGCTCTACTCCTCATACTTCATCCCAACTTTGTCTCATCTGCAAACAGCTGTATATATCCCAATCAAATCTTCCCCAATATCATTAACATACAGGTTAAACAGCAATAGCCCTAAAACAGATCCCTGAGGCACACCACTAGTGACTTTCCACTTCTTGGATATTGTTTCCCCATACACAACTTGTCGATACCTATCAGGCAGCCAATCTCAAACCCAATGCACTAGTCTAATATCCAACACCGTCCACTCTAGTTTAGCAATCAACTTATAATCTTTCTAACACTTTAATCACCACACCGGACACACAAACTGGCCTATAATTTGATGCTTAAATTATGTCATCACCTTTATGAAGCAGTATAATATTGCCTTTATTCCACTACTTTTAAAGATGACTCAATGTAATGCATATTAAACAAATATGGCAAGGCAGATGTCAACTCCCTGACAGCTTCCATCAAAATACATGGTGATATATCATCAGAACTCATAGACTTATTAATATCAAATTTGCTTAATTCCCCATATATCTCTTCCTCACTAACAGTCAGTCTCTCCTCATCCACTGCTCTCAAACTCTCCATGATATCACATTCACAAGGATGAAAGACCTTTATGAACTGCTCATTATATATCTCAACTATATCTTCTGCAATTGTCCTTATACCATTTTCTCTTATTAATGCCATGCTACCATAATCGTTCTTATTTTTGCTGGGTTCATATCAAAAGAACTCCCCAGTATTTTTTTTTGCTTCATTAGCTAACTGGTGCTCATCCTGAACTTTTGCTCCCCTTACCAACTGAGTCACCCTCTTGTTCTGTCCTTTGTATTCCTCATGGAATTGATTATTACCACTCCTCTTATGTTGCTTCCATAATGCCTTTTTCTTTGCATTGCATGCTTAATCTCTTCATTCATCTATTTCACAGATATCTTATTTAATCTCCTTGCCTTTGGAATACATTTAAACATTGCTTCTACTGGATAGTTTTTGAATATCATCCAACTACTGATCTCCTTTCCACCCAACACATTTCATGCTGTCTCCAAGCTGTCTCCTGAGCTTCTCATAATCACCAGTCTTGTAGTTTCACATATACCCTTTCCTCACAGAAGTCCTCACACTGCTGGCAACAACTCAGCTAATAACTTCATGGTCACTTTCACCAATTGGAGGGTGATTAGACACCTCATTTATAACATCAGCTTCTAATGAGATGATCAAATCCAAGATTCTCAATTCTCGTGTACCCTCTGTTATATACTGCCTCAGGTAATTGTCCTCAAAAACTCAAGAAACTCATTTTCTTTACATCCAGTTGCTATCTCATCATCCCAATGTATATTGCCATAATTAAAATCACCCATAATTTCCATAATGATCATCCTTTTTCCATTTGCTTGGATAATTTGCTTATACATTTCCTGGTCACTACCCTCCAGATTACCAGGAGTATAGCAACATCCAACGAAGTATTTCATTCCATTCAAAACATTATCACTATATCCCCTCTTGCATCTCTACCTTCTATGGACATAACTCTTTTTTTAATCAATAGCACTCCACCTCCTTTTTACCCTTTTTATCTTCATGCAACTCATCATACCCTTCCATCTCTACTCCTGTCAGGATGTCATCCTTATCCAACCATGTCTCACTTATTTCAACAGTATCAGAAACAACGAAAATGGAATGGTTACCAGGAGTATAGCAACATCCAACGAAGTATTTCATTCCATTCAAAACATTATCACTATATCCCCTCTTGCATCTCTACCTTCTATGGACATAACTCTTTTTTTAATCAATAGCACTCCACCTCCTTTTTACCCTTTTTATCTTCATGCAACTCATCATACCCTTCCATCTCTACTCCTGTCAGGATGTCATCCTTATCCAACCATGTCTCACTTATTTCAACAGTATCAGAAACAACGAAAATGGAATGGTTGCATTTATTGAGTTTGCTTACCCAAAATGTGTAAGCAAACTCAATCAATGCAGCCATTCCATTTTCCTTGTTCCTGATTTTAGGTCTGGCTCCCACTGAGAAGACCTCAATAAAGGTCGTAACCGGTATGGATAGTGGCCCTTATATATCCCAATCAAATCTTCCCCAATATCATTAACATACAGGTTAAACAGCAATAGCCCTAAAACAGATCCCTGAGGCACACCACTAGTGACTTTCCACTTCTTGGATATTGTTTCCCCATACACAACTTGTCGATACCTATCAGGCAGCCAATCTCAAACCCAATGCACTAGTCTAATATCCAACACCGTCCACTCTAGTTTAGCAATCAACTTATAATCTTTCTAACACTTTAATCACCACACCGGACACACAAACTGGCCTATAATTTGATGCTTAAATTATGTCATCACCTTTATGAAGCAGTATAATATTGCCTTTATTCCACTACTTTTAAAGATGACTCAATGTAATGCATATTAAACAAATATGGCAAGGCAGATGTCAACTCCCTGACAGCTTCCATCAAAATACATGGTGATATATCATCAGAACTCATAGACTTATTAATATCAAATTTGCTTAATTCCCCATATATCTCTTCCTCACTAACAGTCAGTCTCTCCTCATCCACTGCTCTCAAACTCTCCATGATATCACATTCACAAGGATGAAAGACCTTTATGAACTGCTCATTATATATCTCAACTATATCTTCTGCAATTGTCCTTATACCATTTTCTCTTATTAATGCCATGCTACCATAATCGTTCTTATTTTTGCTGGGTTCATATCAAAAGAACTCCCCAGTATTTTTTTTTGCTTCATTAGCTAACTGGTGCTCATCCTGAACTTTTGCTCCCCTTACCAACTGAGTCACCCTCTTGTTCTGTCCTTTGTATTCCTCATGGAATTGATTATTACCACTCCTCTTATGTTGCTTCCATAATGCCTTTTTCTTTGCATTGCATGCTTAATCTCTTCATTCATCTATTTCACAGATATCTTATTTAATCTCCTTGCCTTTGGAATACATTTAAACATTGCTTCTACTGGATAGTTTTTGAATATCATCCAACTACTGATCTCCTTTCCACCCAACACATTTCATGCTGTCTCCAAGCTGTCTCCTGAGCTTCTCATAATCACCAGTCTTGTAGTTTCACATATACCCTTTCCTCACAGAAGTCCTCACACTGCTGGCAACAACTCAGCTAATAACTTCATGGTCACTTTCACCAATTGGAGGGTGATTAGACACCTCATTTATAACATCAGCTTCTAATGAGATGATCAAATCCAAGATTCTCAATTCTCGTGTACCCTCTGTTATATACTGCCTCAGGTAATTGTCCTCAAAAACTCAAGAAACTCATTTTCTTTACATCCAGTTGCTATCTCATCATCCCAATGTATATTGCCATAATTAAAATCACCCATAATTTCCATAATGATCATCCTTTTTCCATTTGCTTGGATAATTTGCTTATACATTTCCTGGTCACTACCCTCCAGATTACCAGGAGTATAGCAACATCCAACGAAGTATTTCATTCCATTCAAAACATTATCACTATATCCCCTCTTGCATCTCTACCTTCTATGGACATAACTCTTTTTTTAATCAATAGCACTCCACCTCCTTTTTACCCTTTTTATCTTCATGCAACTCATCATACCCTTCCATCTCTACTCCTGTCAGGATGTCATCCTTATCCAACCATGTCTCACTTATTTCAACAGTATCAGAAACAACGAAAATGGAATGGTTGCATTTATTGAGTTTGCTTACCCAAAATGTGTAAGCAAACTCAATCAATGCAGCCATTCCATTTTCCTTGTTCCTGATTTTAGGTCTGGCTCCCACTGAGAAGACCTCAATAAAGGTCGTAACCGGTATGGATAGTGGCCCTTGCCTTAGGGGAAAATACTAAGGAAAGTGATCGGATCTTACTCCACCTTTACCATGAGTTGCCTCAGACTTGCATTACGTGCAGGTGCAAACTTGACTTACTTGTCTGTTTGCTTACTTGGGAAAAAGGATTAAAACCTAGCTTATAAAATTGTTTGGTATGTAAAAAACTTTCTACAGATAATATTACTCTCATCTGCCCAACGCTGTATATGGTCCCTCACTAATTTCTCTAAGACCTTAACAACTACTGCTGACAAACAAACTGGCCTATAATTAGACACTTCCAGTCTACTACCACCATTATTCAATGTCACTATCTTACCTTCCCTCCATTGAAAAGCCAGGTCAATGGAGCTGTCAGTTCTTTAGCACATTCTCTCAAAACTCATGGTGAAATACCATCCAGTCCGACAGCTTTACTGACATCCAGAATAGTATTTGGAACACACTCTCCTCTTGCACCTCTAAACCTGCCCTATCCCTCTAGTATTAAAACCTATTTCTCCAGGATAAAATACTCCAATAAAGTGTTCATTGAACAACTCCACTATGTCCTCTGCATTATTCACTCTATTCCCTTTTTTATCCCACAATATCATTCTTACACAATCATTTCTCCTCCTACTGGCCATAGCTAAAAAATTCCCTAGGATTTTCTTTGGATCTTAATGCCAATCTCTTCTCATATTCCAGTTTTGCCTTCCTCACCATACTAGTCACTCCCCTGGCCTGAGTCTTATATTCTTCATGCATCTGCTCTCCACCCCTCTGCTTTTATCTCTTCCATAATCTCTTTTTCACCTGCAGTTTCTATTTGATATTGTTTGTCATCCACTTTACACCAAATTGTGTTCACTTCTTCATTCGTGGAATACTGCTTACTATTGCTGCTAACAAATATCCCTTCACAATTTCCCAAACACTAATGATATCTCACCCTTCCAATTCATCCCTCCATGGAACTGTCCCAAGTTGATATCTAAGACTATTATAATCACCCACCTTATAATTCCACATACGTTGACTTTTCTTTGATACTCCTACATGTCTATTCATCTTCCAAGTCAAAACCACATGGTCACTCTCTCCAACTGGAGGGAGAGAGGTCATCTCAGTTATTATCAGTCCTTCTGATGCTATGACCAAATCCAAAACTCTTGAACCTCTTGTTCCTTCTATTACACGTTGCTTAAGACATTTGTCCCTCAATGGGAATGGAATTTCTAGAAATTCCATTCCCTTATTACTACTACTACATGCATTTTCCTCTTCCCAGCTTATACTGCTGTAGTTAAAATCTCCCATAACAATCATTCTTCTTGTACTTTCCAAGCTCAACTGCCTAAACATCTACTCCCCACCCTCTGTGCTCCTTGGCTTGTAGCAGCCCCACTAAATATCCTGTCTTGCCCACCTCTACCTCACACCATATGCTTTCAAAATTATTGGTGTCACTGCCTTCTAAAGCATCCACCCTTAGAGGACATAAGGCATCAGTTATCATAAGCAGCACTCCACCACCACGTTTTCACTTCCTATCCTGCTGAAAAATGCTGTACCCTGCTACTTCTATTCCTGTTATTATATCATTTTCTGTCTCAGAGATCCCAAAAATCTTTGGCCAGGCTGATGCTATCAGCGCCACCAATTCATCTCCTTTATTCCTGATACTCCTGGCATTAATATAAAGCATAAACATGTCACTGTTTCTATACCTATCATTATCCCCTCCAGACCCCAAGTAATTACTTGTAATTATTTACAAGAATTAAACATCAATGGTATAATCTCTATTTTACAATACTACCTGATAGATTATTCTTTGAGTCTTGGGTAGAATTCTGAATTGCATTGTATCACCAGTAAAAATTGTTTTGAATGATATCTGGTTCTGGCTATATTTCAATTGTGTGAATAAAGCAGTAATAATAATTAGGATGCTGTTTTCCACTGTTCAGATCCAAATACTTGTACTGCCAGTTAAAATAATGAATGGAATGAAGAGACTTTCTTTTCCCTACTCTATTCAAATTCCTCACCTAGTATTTAAATTTTGGCTTTCTAACATTGGCAGTCCAAGAAACAACATCACATATTACAAGTTGCATGAGACAAAAATTCCAGCTTCATTCTCAGCAACAATGAAATCTCTAATTGTAACAGATGCAAAGCAACCAATGTAAATCTGATTTCAAAAGAGTTAAATGCAGAAAAGTCATATCTTCTTGTTCAATACAAAGACCACTGATAGAGATAGGTGCTACTTTTGTAATCTCCCTGCCATTCTGAGAGAGACTGATTTTCAGTCTCTATCAGAATGGCATCTAAGAAGTGATCTTTATCTTTTCTTTATCTAAGATAAAGATCACTTCCTGGCATTGTTCTTCTCTTCCAACTTCTGCTTAATGACCACAGAAAATTACTTCCAATCATACAAGGAAAATGGCCTGCATGCCTCCTATAGCCCTTTGCCAGGACATTTTGAACAATCATCATTGTCAAAATCATCATTAAATTACTGATATTTACCCACAGATTATGATAGTATTACATAAAAAACTAACATGATTACTAACTTAATATCAACAGTTTTCACTAAATTAATCTGTTGTTTGTTAAGACTCCAATATTACAAATTTGATACATTCCCTTTTCAGGATGCAGTTGATATTTTCAGTTTTTTCTGCTATTTTCATTATCATTGCCTTTTTATTGCTGATTTTCATAACAAATTTATTATACAAGCCATTCAATTTCATTAAGGAATCCTGAAAAATGTATGGGATTTATTTAGGAGTATAACTAGGAGTATAATTTGGTGTTTATTTCATTTTGTATAACGATTCAACGGCCGTGAGCTCCTTTTACGGTGTTGGATCCTACTTGTTCTTAATCTATACTTTGGATCCGACATGATTACAATTACGATGTTCTTATCCAAAAAAATAGTTGCTAGTTGATTTCTAATTCAAATATAGAGAAAATTTATATTTAAAGACTGCGCCACTCTATATCTGAATTAGTTCAAGAATTGAAGAAAAATCAACCTTCAACTATTTCTCCTTAAAATATATACTGGCCGAGTATATTTGACTTATTTAATTTACCCGCTTTGGTTCGAATATTTTATGAATGGTGCAGTAAAAGAGATTCAGGCAAAATACAACATTAGATAAACAAAAACAAACATTTAATTTTAAAATCACAAATTTTACACTTAAGTTTGAATCAGTAATTAAGATATTACAAACATTTTAACTCCTCAGGTAAATTCAATCATTCAACTCATACAATGGTAAATCTGTTGTCTCTATAATACAGTCTTCTCACAGTTCCTTAAGTTCCAAATACAATAAAATTTTCAGTAACACTTCTCCACAAACAATCACTTTTAATTTTACACTTTGGCTAATTCTCCACAATAGTTACTGTTAGTATCAGGGAATTCTAAGATGAAACTCACACACTTCTCTGTACAGAAATATTAAGGTTGGAATAATCTTACCGATAATCTTTTCTTCTTCATTTACTTATACGTAAACACTTTTTATAACTGTAAACACTTTGAACAGTAAATGGCACTCATTAAAATAATTCTTCTAAGCAATAACTGAATTAATCATCGGTCACAATACACATAAACAAACGTTGTTGTATAAAGTACTACCGATCACTCATGAAATAAAGCAATACAATAATTCCTTAACTTTAGGTTTTATAAGCACAGTTGTTCATTCCTCTGGCATTCAATTAATTCTTTAGGCACTATAATTCCAAACATAGCTAACGGTAAACTCCAATTTCACACCCTGTACTATTCTCTAGTAACTTTGTACTTTGCTTCAAGGTTCTGTGTGTCCTTGAAAGGTCGGCCCTGAAATTAAATCTCAATTCAAGTATTGCTAGTCCATTTAGTAGTCACTCAGCTGTCTTCCGTAGCTATATTTGTTATTCTACAACTTATTAGCTAACCGCCTCTCGACTAGTAGACTTTATTTAGCTGCTTGAGAGACTTGCCGACTCGCTATTATCACGCTGTGATTCCCGAATGCTTCGATTCCAACCTAATGCCAATCTCTCTCTTATAAATCTCTAATTCTCCTAATTCATTAATAATTCCAGCATTCGTCGCTTATATATCTGTTTTTCCCCCTAAATGGCTCACGTGATTTCTTTCTAAAACTCTTGTCAATAAACCTCACGTGGTGTTCCAAAACGTGCTCACTCACTTACATACGTTTCCATGACAACAAAACAAAATATAATAAAATTGAGCTATTGCATAACGTTAAACTTCTACAAACAGGAATAAATAGATAATATTTACATTTCAATAAATGCGCAGTTAAAATATTGAATATAAATTCTTATAATATTAACATAGTAATAATTAAAATAGCTTAATAATATTTAATACCGTCTTATCACTATTAATACATATATCTTTGATTAAATAATTAGATATTAGACAAAATTAAAGTTGTTATATGAATATTAAATTGTAAAATAAGTTGTTTACATTAAATAATATTTACAATTTTGTAGCTATTGTGATGGAAGATCATGTTGGATTCTGAAGCAAATAATAATTACTTTAATCTTTACATAATCAGAATCCAACAACGGGAAGATACAGCACCATCTCAGCCCCCCCCATTTTTATCCGGGCTAGGGACCAGCATAGCTGACAAATCAGACCTATGGCTGGAGGGACCATCTTAAGTATTCTTGACCGTAATCTGTGTGTGTTCACAGGGCAGGTTTGCCTGTTCTGGGGGATGAAAAATCCAATTTTCCAGGTGAAAAAACTCCCCAATACATGAGATCAGCTAGCTCACCTTTCACCAAAAGAGACCAGATAAAGGCTCCTCACATCATGGACAGGAATCAAACCCAGGTCTTTCCGACCAAAGGGCTTCATCTATACTGACCAAGCTACAGAGGCTACAATTTGATGGTGAAGGTACTGGAGAGATTGGTGAGAAGTAGGATACAGAAATGGGTTGATAATAGCAATATTCTCTGTGGTTATCAGCATAGGTTTGTTAAAGGGAGATCATGTTTCACTAACTTATGTACTATAACAAGGTGACAAATACCTTGGACAGGGGAGATGCATATTATTACTATTACTATTATTACGGGCAACTCCAGGGAGTCATTAGACTCATCGAGGGAGGCCCCAAATCATATTCATCACAACTATTTGACATTCATACAGTATCTATCATACCTCGCCTTAAACTCATTCACTGTCACAGCATCCACCACAGACTCAGGGAGCGCATTCCACTCATTCACTACTCTAAAAGTAAAGAACCCAGCTCTAACACCTTTACTAACCACACTTTTGCCCAGTTTCCATGGATGTCCCCTAGTCCTCCCACAACCAGCCCTGTTCTCAAAAATATCTTCTGAATTAATTTTATAGAAACCCTTCAGTAATTTGAATGTCTCAATCATATCTCCCCTCCTCCGCCTATCAACCAATTTTTGCAACCCACAAATCCTCAACCTGTTCTCATACGGTTCATTCCACAGACCTGCTATCATCTTGGTCACTCGCCTCTGGATCCTCTCCACCTCCTCCCCATCAAGAAGAAACCTAGGTGACCAAATCTGAGCACAGTAGTCCAGATGGGGTCTTATCAGAGCTCGATACAGAGGAACAATAACCTGCTTGTCTCTGCTTGTCAACGTATTCTTCAGCAACCAAGTGATTTGATGAGCTAATTTGGCCACTTTTGCAATGTGTCCCCTAAATTTCAATTCCTTATCTACCAACACTCCTAAATCTCGTGCCTCATCAATTTCCTGGAGCACGGTTCCACCAATGCAGTAAACTGCCGCCAATCTTTTCACCCCAAAATGCATAACCTTACATTTTGCCACATTAAACTGACATCCAATCTCCTTAGCCCAGACCTCCAATCTATCCAAATCATCCTGCAAAATTTTGACGTCATCTGCATTCACTATTGCCCTACCCAACTTTGCATCATCCGCAAACAAATGAACTGTTCTTCTCAGATCCTTTCCTATATCATTTATGAACAAATTAAACAGCAATGGTCCAAGAACAGATCCTTGTGGCACACCACTAGTCACAGGCCGTCTTGTGGACTCTACTCCTGAGTAAACCACTCTCTGATATCTCTCCGTCAACCACCCTCCTATCCATCTCACCAACCCTATGTCCATTCCCTTATGCTGCAATTTACTGATTAGAATTCCATGTGGTATTCCTGTCAAAGGCCTTGGCAAGGTCCAGTAGAATCACCGTAAACCCATTACCCTTATCCCGTTCAGCCGTCACTGTGTTATAATACGTGAGCAAGTTACTGAGGCATGACCTACCCTTCACAAAACCATGCTGTCCCCGATACAGTATCCCATTTTCTTCTATCCAATCTTGTATTTTCCTCTTGACTATTTTCTCTAAGACCTTGATAATGATTCCTGTTATGCTGATTGGCCGGTAATTTTCAACAGCAGCCTTGGAACCACCTTTGTGCAGTGGAACTATTTTCCCCTCTTTCCACCCCCTTGGGACTGACCCAGTCCTGAGGCTCAAATTAAACAAAATGGTCAAGGGCACTGACAATTCTTTGGCCGCTTCACTTACGACACGAGCTGGTATACCATCCAATCCCACAGATGTATTGACATTGAGGTTCTGTAATAAACTAGTTACCTCTACTTCATTCATCACAATTCCAGTATAAGCTGTTGGTTCTTCCATTCCTGCAAAGTCACCACCTGGATGATATACTCTTGCAAAGTGCTCGCTCAGTAATTCCACAATATCGACTGATTCGGTTACCTCCCTACCCTCAGCATTTTTTAAGATCATTCTACCATGAGCATTTTTCCTTTTACTTGCAACATATTGAAAAAACTGTTTGGGATTCTCTTTAGCCTGCGTGGCCAATTTCCTTTCGTAATCTGCTTTTGCTTTTCTTACCACCCTTGTTACCATCCTGGCCTGAGCTTTATACTGTTCCTGCGCCTGATGGTCACCCTTCTCCTTAAATTCCCTCCACAATTGTTTCTTTTTTTGCAGCTCAAGCTTAATAGTGTTATTCATCCATTTAACCCCTACTTGATTTATTATTCGGACTCTTGGTATACAGTCAACCATTGCCTCCTGCAAACAGTTCTTAACCACCTCCCATGCACTATCAACATCCAGCCCTTGCAGTTTTACATGCCATGGCATTGAGCCAAGCACACACCTAAGCTTGTCATACTTACCAGCCCGGTAATTCCACATGTACCCTGTCTTAATTGTAAATTCGACTCCTTTAGCCACCTCCCAAGTCATGACCTTATGGTCACTCTCACCAATTGGTGGCAACATGGTCATGTTCGTTACAGCCACATTCTCGGTTGCAATTACTAGGTCCAGCACTCTCTGCCCCCTGGTAATTTCCAATACATGTTGCCGTAGATAGTCGTCCCTTAATAACCGCATAAAATGAAATTCCTTCCTCCCATGTGCCCTCTCCTCTTTCCAGTCAATGTTACCATAATTGAAATCACCCATAATAAATACCCTCATTCCACTCATTTCTACTATTTGCTTATGCATACTATCCCCACCATCCACTCCAACACCCGGTCTATAGCAGCACCCAATTGTATATTTTGTTCTGCTGGATTCTATCTCACACCAAACAGCCTCAAATGTGCTTTTTTCCCCATCATGCAGTTCAACTTCTATACTCCTTGGCTGAAGATCATCAGCTATCATCAATAACACTCCTCCCCCCTTTTTATTCACCCTGTCACTCCTGAACACGCTATACCCGTCGCATTCAATCCCACTAGCTTTATCATCTTCTGTCAGCCATGTTTCACTAATACCGACAACCTGTGGCCTGGAAGTGCCAACCATGGCAAAAAACTCTTCCTTCTTGTTCCTAATACTCCTGGCATTAGTGTACATGAATCGCAGAAGCCCATTTGTCCCATCCTTACTTTGATGCCTTATATTAACTATCCCATTCTGATTTGTTGTCCGTCGTACTCGCTCGGGCATAATATACTCATTCATACACTTAACTGCCCCCCTAAAGTCTGCATATCTACTCCCCCCCTCTTAATAAATCTAGTTTCCCTGAGTCTGTACATCCACTTCCACATCATTCATCAACACTCTTTCAAGTCTCCGTACACCAACTCCATTCAAATGCAATCCATCCATCTTATATAAGTCCTTTCGCCCATCGAACTCATTCCACACATCCACAAATTCCACACCACTCTCCATGCATAACCCACGCATAAAGTCATTGGCAATTATGGCCCTCCTTCTAAACACTTCACTGTCATACCGCGGTAAGATACTCACCATCCTAACTCTCTCACTCTTCTCTTTTGCTACCTCAAACAATTCCCTCACATCCTCTATCATTTCCATTTTGTCCTCTTTCAAATCATTCGTTCCTGCCACGATTATCATCTCTTTCACTCTCTGTTTTTGCAGTCGAATAGATTCGCTGACGTCCTTTATGTTCGCACCCGGCTGGTATGACTTCATTAAACTCTCAATTATTACGCCTCCAAATAGCGAATCCCCATACAGCACTCGCTCCTTCATTTTATTGACGTTTGCGAACATTCTATTATTTGCCGTCACAGACTTCCGCCGGTTATTTGTCGGTACGTTCAACACACATTTTTCCATACGCTCCAGTTGTCTTTTAGCTCTGTGTATGGCACCATTCAATGGGCAATTTCGCTACTCGCATTTATCTCACCATTTTCATTATCGATCAAATCATCCATTCTTTCTGTGTTTCTTCCTTCATTTACATTTTCGGCGACGCTCTCACACCTATCTGGCACTACCACGCAATTCACTAGCACACCGCCATTTTCAACATTCTGACTATCGTTCACGATATCGCTCTCGACACACGCTTGAAGTCCTCATTCTCTTTACACTTTTTACACATATTAACTCCACTATCACTTTCTAACCAGACTCCCACCGCTCTTCGCAAGGCATACATCTCACAGACAGCACATTGCATAAATTCGTTTACATCAAACTCTTAAACAAACATGGCGATCTGGCCACCATTTTTTTCTTTATCGGTGCCATGTGTACGCTATCTTTTCTTAAAAATAATAATTAAAATAACAGAAAACACGCAAAAATTGTACAGACACACCAAGAAACAAAAAGCAAACAATACTACTTAAAATTCTGGTAAAATATCTAATGTTAACACAAAATAATACTAATCTTTTCAGGAGCTCTCGACAAGCCGACGATCTAATCAGTGCGACACCAAGTGCGACAACATGCCACATGTTTCAAATAAATTGAAACAGATGGATTGGATAACAGACTTCTGAGATGGATCAGTGACTGGCTATCAGATAGGTATCAGAAAAATTGTATATGGGGGTGTAGTATCCTCTAAGAGGAAGGTCACTGGTGTACTGCAGGGATACACCTGCAGTTGCTGTTTTGGGACCATTGTTGTTCAATTTGTATGTTAATGATATTGGGATGGGTTTTACTAGTAATATGCAACTGTTTGCAGAATATGCAAAACTGGGGAGAGTAATGCAGAGTCAAATAGGAGTTATAGCCCTACAAGAGAACTTGAATAGATTGAATGAATGGGCAAGTAAGTGCAACACACTTCAATGTTGCAAAGTGTAAGGTTTTGAGATCTGGTAAGCAATGATGGGATGCAAGGTATGCACTTGGTGGGAAAACTTTAAACGAAGTACAGGAGATGAGAGATCTAGAAGTGATGGTGGTTAAGGACCTGAAATTCAGGGGCCACATTGCACAAGTTGGGAAGACATCACATCAGATAATAGCAATGATGCAGAGGACCCTGACATGCAGAAATAGAAAGGTTATGATGCCATTGTATAAGGCCTTGATCAAGCCTCATGTATTATTATGAACAGATTTGGTCACTGGGTTTTCATGGCAATGAGGATATATTAGAAAGGGTCCGGAGAAGAATCACAAAGGTAGTCAGTGGTCTTTGGAATGTGGAGTATGAGGTCATTCATACTGGTGAATAGGAGGAAGAGGGGGGAAGATATGATTGAGACATATAAACAAGCTAGTTAGGGATTGTTATCAGGTTGACTTGAAATTTTTCATCAAAAGGGGGGGGGTGTAAAACAATAGACAATCACTGAAAACTGTATAAGGAGGGACAGATGAAACTGTATGAGCAGAGACGTGGGTTCTTTGTATGGAGTGTTGTTGATGAGTGGAATGCATTGCCTGAGTGTGTTGTGAATGTATACACATTGAATCAGTTTAAAGCAGAGTTGGAGGAGATTGTGTGAAATAGTATGTATCTTCCATGATGAGTCTCTGCCTCCATGGAGGTCAGATGTTAAATATAATGATAACATCATCTGCTATCAAATAAACTGCTTAGATTAACAGCTCCAATTTTGATACCAGGTTTAATGTCACATTCTTTCATAATGTGATCCTTATAGATAATGAACAACAGTGGAGATAAGGTGCACTTTTGTCTTACACCTGATTTAAAATCAAACTATCTTATTGTACCTCCTTTGATTCTAACCAGTGAATATTATAACTCAAATATAGACCATATATCAAACTATATAAATTAGATATCAAATAGACTTTTGACTCTGACGATATTCTCCAAATTGTGAGACATGTTCCAGAAGAATTAACAGCTGTCTTTACCATCTCTACACTCTCTTATGCTCAGAAGGAATCTATCCTACACAGCATGGAAGCATATTCATATCCAGTCTATGAGAAAAGTTTCACAAAAACTAATGACCTGCTGCCTCAATTCAGCACTATCTAAAATAATACAGGTCCTCAGCCATCAACTTCTTAATAACCTGGAGACCAATCAGTTAATCAATGCTATTCAGGATCCAAGCAGTCATGTTTGCCTATATTATTCTGGACATGGTCAGCAAACTGCTATTTTATGGTATGTCTTCTGCCCTTTTATAACTGGGTAATCACTTCTTCCTGGTTGCTCACTGTCTGTGTGGACATTCTCTCTCTCTCTCTTCAGATTTCAGTACTAATGCAGGTGTGCTTCTGCTCTGTTATATTACCCAGCTTCTTTCTCCCATACATAAATGACCATCTCTCACTGACCTCAAACTCTTTCTCCTAGTTTTGCTGATGACAACAGACTCTATTCCTCATACTAATTCAATAAATTATGCAGTGTTCAAACATCCCAAGCTTCAAGGTCTCATAAAACCATGTCCTAAACACCAATCTACATACCATCCTTCAATAAGGAGCGTATGCAGTAAGATAATTCAGAAATAAGGGAAATGAAATTGTTGCAATGATTGAATTTATGTGCTCAAAATAGCTTTTTTTAAGCAGTTTTAATATTTCATCTGCTCATCTTGTTTTTGGGTGGTCTTGTCTTCTCTTTCCAGTTGGGATCCATTCTGTTACTTTTCTGGTCCATCTATTGTCTGTTCCTCTAGTGAGATGTCCTGTCCATCTCCATTTTTTTTTTTTTAGGATTCTAGTAGTCTTATGTGATAGCTACAATTTTTTTTTTTTTTTTTTTTTTCAGATAGAGGGCAGCAAAAATCAGGACTCTAGTCTTTGTGTTGCTGCTACAATTTTGTTTAACTAGTCTGTTGATTACACCACGTTGTTATAGTCTTACGTATTGTGACAAACTGTGTTTTTATGCTCTGAAGATGCTGGTTATAACACCAGCAAAATATCAGCAATAAGTTAATAAATTAAATTATTTACTTAGTTTCTGTGTTCTAATATATACCGTTAAAAAATAAACAACATGACTATGCACTTATTTTAACTAGAGTTAGCAGACTTCTTGAGATAAATATTATTATAGTTAAAATTTTGTCCTGTTACTGAAGGATCTGGAAAAGAAAAGCAGAAATCTGGTGGTATAATGTGTACTATGAGCATTCTGAAGTGGATGATCTAAAAAAAAAAAAAAATGGCATTGCCTGTTTTAACATTTGCAATATATACTGAAAAATAGGTGAATTTGGCCTTCTCTGAAGTTCATGAAGTGAGCAGGTTTTCTAAACATCAGTTTTATATATATATACAACACACACACACACACACACACACACACACACACACACACACACACACACACACACACACACACACAAAGGAAGGGAAAAAAAAGGAAAATGAGAAGATAAATAGAAGATATAAGTCATGAGTCTGAACTGACTGAACATCACAGTATATTCTAAAGATGGGCTATGAATGGGTTTGGTACTGCAACATGGATTTTGTAAAAAGTGTTTCTGATTTTGAAAATTTATTAAGTTGTCAAAAGAATGAGTGGTTGGCTCACAACAGTCAACTGAACTAGCTATGCCACAATGGAATTTCACCTTACGGATCATTGCTAGCAAAATGAGACACTATCTGCTTGACTCTGTAGGCCAGTGGTTCCCAACCTTTTTCCACTTGTGTATCTCTTTTAAACCCATTTCTATAAATTGTACCCCTTGTTTTTAAAATAGCTGTTTTTAAATACTGACATTTATTGTTCCATAACTAACATTTTGCATTTTGTTTACTTTACTTGTTTCTCTGCCATTACTGATTATTTTTCGTGTACCACTGGTTGGGAACCGATGCTGTAGGCCAATACCAAAGTAGCATATTTTTCAACTGTTGGGGGTCATGTTCCCATAAAAAAGAAAAAATTAAATAAGATATTCATCAAATATTTGACAATGCTCTAACAGAAGTCATATTAAAAGAGGTGGTTTGTGATAATCATCATCATTTATTTATATAACAAAAATTCATGAAGATAGTCTATTAGATGAAACTCAACGAAATTGCTCTATTTTGTGCCAAATGGTAAATGTCAGATAGTTCAGAAGCCTCATCTTCAAAAAGAAGTTTGCTTATGTACTGCAAAAACTATTTTCTTGGCCTTCCTCTAATAGTTGGCTTATATATAGCAACAACACTGAACATAGGTGAAGGTGAATGTCTAAGTTGGTGTCCCAACCATCTCAGTTCACTTTTTCAAATTGTTTCTATTAGAGATCTTTGCTGCCTTTCTTTCTAGTATACACATGGCAAGATCTTCGTGATCTTGCCATGTATATACTAGTATTGTTCAAAGGCATGTTGTCCAAAAGCTGTTGATGATATTAACTGCTCATTGAGTAGTGATGTTCCATGTCTGGGCACCATATTTACATATGGTGCCCAAAATGGTGGTTTTGTACAGACAAGTTTTGGTATATCGTGATGCGATTGGATTTTCAGATATTCGAGATTAAAGAGCTTTGTGTTATATTTTCATTATGTCAATTAGAGTATCAATGTAGGACCCAAGGTATTGATTATTTGAATGACAAGGTACTGATAGCTATTTGACTTATTCAAGAATATGATCATTTATTTGAAATTATAATAACAGAATTAACTCAGGTAAAAATAGGCTAGGTCGTAATTTATTATGTCTATACACAAATGCCAGGAGCATTAGAAACAAAGGGGTTGAGTTTGTTGCTTTATTGAATACGATGTGACCTAAGATTACTGGCATTAGTGAAACCTGGCTATCAGAATCAGATATGGTAAGTGGGATTGAGTGTAACGGATATACTATTTTTAGGAATGACAGAAGAGACAGGAGTGGAGGAGGAGGAGTGCTACTAATGATATCAGATGACTTAAGTCCAGTTAGGGTAGAAATACAAGAAAACAATGATGGTAACAATGTCCCATGTAGTGATGGGTTTGAGTCTATCTGGTGTGAAGTGAGGGTGTTGCCACAGACCTGGCAGTTCAGTTGTAGGGGACAAAGAAATGCATTGCCAATTTAGCTTTATGGGTACCAAGCGAATGATCATTATGGGTGACTTTAATTTTCCAAACATTGATTGGGTAGAAGAGAAATATCATGATAAGAAAGAACAGGAATTTATTGAATTGTTGCGAGACAATTTCTCAAGCAACATGTGAAAGAAGGAACTCTAGGTCAAAGAGTGCTGGATTTGTTCATAGCATCAGAAGGGATCTCTGTCAAAAATATGGCTATTTTACCACCAATTGATGACAGTGATCATGCTGTTCTTTCTTGAGAAGTATCTACTTGTATTGAAGCTCCGATTAAAACAGTCTACATGCTGAACTACAAAGCTGGAAATTATGATCAACTTAGAAGAATACTATTTTTGGTTCCATGGTATCAGTTACTGAATGGAAAAAATGTCAGCAATGCATGGGAATCTTTGAAAACGTGCTTGAATGAGGTGGTATCTCAATGTATCCCTAGTGTTTGAAGAATAAATAGGTTGGGGGTGAAATGGATGTGTAGCCTTATTAAGCAAGAGATCCACAAGAAGAAGATGATGTGGGAAGAATATCATGAGAATAAGAGTGAGAGGAGTTATGAAATATATACAGCTCAGGCCAGAAAAGTAACAAGTATTGTGAGAAAAGCTAAAACTGAGTTTGAAAAAGAATAACTTTATTGAATGCAGATGGTACACGAGTGTCGGAAGCTAAGGAGATTGTTCAGTTAATGAGTGCTCACTTTGCTAAGATATATCAACCAGGTGCATGTAGCATGGTGCCCAGTGCTACTGCTACCTTGGATGAAGAGTTAGAGGTTCATGAAAATGAAGTTGAAGAGCTGTTGTATAACCTGGATAAAAATTTGTCAATAGGGACATATAGAATATCAGCCCGTTTGCTAAAGGAATGTTCAGCTGAAATGGTTAAGCCTTTCACACATTTGTATAACTTGAGTCTCAGCTCCGGAATGATACCACAGGAATGGAAGGAATGTATGATAGTTCCATTGCACAAGGATGGTGCAAAAACTGATGTGTCTAACCACCGACCTAGTAGTATTTCTGATGTGGTAGCAAAGATTTTAGAGAAGTTGGTAAGAACTTGCATACAGAAATGGCTAGACAAGCATTCTGTACTCTGCAGGAAACAGCATGGGTTTAGCAATTTGCTCATATTTTATAACAATGTTATGGCCGAGTTGGATAAAGGGAATGGATACACTATGATAATGTTGAATTTTTCTAAGGCATTTGATAGGATACCACACAATAGGCTGTTGCGTAAACTGGAGAATATGGGATTGGAACATAATCTATTGACTTGGATCAGGGGATGGTTGAGAGACATATATCAAAAAGTGGTATACAGTGGGTGTGAAGCTGTCAGATTTAAGGTAACCAGTGGTGTACCCCAGGGTTCAGTCCTTGAGCCATTATTGCTCAATCTATACATTAATGACATCAATCAGGGTCTATCGTCAGATCTGCAATTGTTTGCTGATGATGCGAAGATAGGCAGGGCAATCAGGGATGCGCAAAATAGTGTTAAAAGTTTCAGCCACTAATACCGATTCGAGGGCGTTCTTGATATCAACAATTTCTCTATTTAATATGGTGAGCGATTTTTTTGCTTCATGTAGCGGATAATTTAGAAGTGACCTACTGGCCTTTAAATAAATCTGATGAGCTCTTTGAGACTTAAAAACTTCTTTTAATTTACATCAGGTAGGAATAACCTGAGCTATCTTACAGTGCTTTAGGAATGTTATTCTGTTAATGCATTTAGCCTTCTTTACTAATACTTTTACAAATTTACTCACTTCTTCAACTAGAAGAACTGCTACTTATATTAAAAAATTCTTTATATTTCAAAAATAAAATTTCAGATCTTCATTTGGACGCTTCGGATATTACGATTCGTCTAGATGTTGTTTCATTATTTACCAAAGTTTCTTTATCTGACACCATTGAATTACTTCTACAAGAATTTCCTTCAGACATTGTTAAAAATATTTGATTTTGTAATGCATTCTGGTTATTTTTCCTTTAAAAACAAGTTATATCAACAAATCGAAGGAACAGCAATGGACAATCCTATTTCTCCTACTATTGTCAACTTCTATATGGAGCACTGTGAACAATGTATTTTTGACAATATTTCAGAGATCTACTCATTGGTTCAGATATGTAGATAACATCTTTGCTATCTGGAATGGTTCTTCTGATGAATTACAACGGTTTCTCTTTAAATTACATGCACTTCATCCAAGGATCCAGTTCACCCTAGAAGTAGAAGTAAATAAACAGTTAGCCTTTTTAGAACTTTTAATTCTTCGCCAACCAGAAGGTAACCTACATTTCTCAGTCTGTAGGAAGGAGACTCATACAGGCCATTATATCCATGCTGAATCTCATCACCATCCTAGTCAAAAGGCGGGAATTATTAAAACACTGGCACATCGGGCCCACACCTTTTGTTCTTCAGAGGAGCTATTACAGAAAGAATTGCAATATATTATTTCCTCTTTTCTATCTAATGGACATAAGAATTCTTTCATCAAAAGTGCTTTAAGTAGTTTGATATATTTCCTCTTCAAATTCAGAAGAAATAACACATATACCTAACCCTTATGTGCAAGGCATTAGTGAAAGCATAGTGAAAGTTTTAAAACCACCAAATATTTTTGTTGCCTTTCAATCCATCAGAAAAATGCTACCTTTTTCGCTTCTCTAAAGGACAAGCTTCCACATCTAAATCATCCAAGTGTCTACCAAATTCCTTGCTCTTGTGGGTTATCTTATTTCGGCCAAATGGGAAGATCTGCTTTTATTTGGATAGAAGAACACAAGTCGTACATTCAATACCTTGAACCCGAACAGTCTGGACCTGCAGAGCATGCCATCAACACAAGATAGAGTTCATTGGAACAAGACAAGAGTCCTTCACAAAAGTCGGTTCCTCATGGAACGGCTTTATACAAAAACATGTGCAACTTTACTTCACTCTCCCAACTTAAACAGATCCAATGGTTTATGTCTATTTCCAATTATGGGAGATAGTACTATTTAAATCAGCTAATCTTTCCTAACTTTTTAATTGTATATATATGTGTGTGTGTATGTTCTTTTTTTTTTTAAATAAGTTAGGAAACTTAATGACATATTTTAGTTATCTTACATGAGCTACTTAGGTGGTGCCCTTCGGAATTTTCAGTTATTGTTTAATTAGCCTTTTTACATGTACTGAAGATGCCTGTGAAAATTCTACCAATAAATAATATTTTACGTGAGTTAATTCCGTTATTATAATTTCAAGTAATATGTCTATCTACTCATTTCTTTACTGACACAAGTATGGTCATCTACATCATCTACATCAGTGCTTCCCAAACTTCTGGATGTCAGGACCCCCTTTGGAAAAATTAAAATATTTCACGGCCCCCTCGAAAAAAATCATAATATAGACATACAGTAACAGGGACTGATGGACTATCAGCATGTGCGCTAAAAGAGTGTTCAGCTGAATTGATCATTCCTTTGACCAGGATGTTTAATATGAGTCTCAGAACAGGGAAGATTCCACAGGAATGGAAGGAATGTATGGTAAATCCATTGCATAAGGGTGGTGCAAAGACCGATGTATCAAACTATTGAGCAATTAGTATCTCAGGAGTGGTGGTGAAGATTTTAGAAAAATTAGTTAGGGCCCACATTCAGAAATAGGTTGATAGTGAATCTCTACTTTGCAATGAACAACATGGGTTTACTAAAGGAGGGTCATGTTTTAGCAACTTGCTCACATTCTATGATAATGTTACCATTGAACTAGACAAGGGGAATGGATTCACCATGATACTTTTGGATTTTGCTAAGGCTTTTGACAGAATACAACATCACAGACTGCTGCATAAATTGGAGAAAATGGGTTTGGGTTATACAACATTAGCATGGATAAGAGGATGGCTGACTGACAGATATCAAAAAGTGGTATACAGGGGATCTGAGTCTGCAAGGTTTAAGGTAACAAATGGTGTACCACAAGGATCAGTGCTTGGTCCACTGTTATTCAATCTGTACATTAATGATATTGGGAAGGATTTGACAAGTGACATACAGTTATTTGCTGATGCAAAGATAGGCAGGGTAATCACGAATGCTGCTGATATGCAGTCCTTGCAGAATGATTTGAATAAGCTGGAATTGTGGGCATGGGAAAATGGGTGTCAGTTCAATGTCAGTAAATGTAAAGTCATTCACTTCGGCATGATTACCTATCCGATGTCGTATTATATTGGTGGGATTAGGCTAGAAGAAACTGATGAGGCTAGGGATCTTGGAGTGTTAATAGATAGGAAGTTGAAGTTCAGGGGCCATGTGGCAAAGATTGCAAATACAACTCGAAAGATAATTGCAATGCTCAAACAAATGTTCACGTGTAAAGATAACGATGTTATTTTACCTCTTTACAAGGCCTTGACCTCACTTAAGACTATTGTACGCAGGTCTGATCTCCTGGTTTCCGATGTGATTCTGATATATTGGAGAGAGTACAAAGGCGAGTGTTAAAAATGATATCAGGATTGTAGAATACTGATTATGAAGACAGGTTGAGAATTTGTAGATTGCAGACACTAGCAAATAGGAGAAAGAGGGGTGATATGATTGAGACTTACAAACTGCTGAAAGGGTCATACAGGATTTCAATTGATGGGATTTTTCAATTTATGGAGGGTGGAGAAAGGACAAGAGGGCATCCTTGGAAGCTGAGAATGAAGGCTGCCAAAAAGGGTGTAAGGGCTAGATTTTTCTCCCAGAGGGTGGTGTGTGATTGGAATGGATTGCCATTGGATGTTGTGAGTGCAAGCAGTGTGAATGAATTCAAGAATAAGTATGATAGCTGGTGTGTGTGTGTAGTATGTGGCCTCCCTCGATGAGTCTCTGACTCCCTGGAGGTCTCTCTTAATAATAATAATAATAATAATATATTATTATAACATTTATTGTATTTATATTCAATACAAAACATACACAGCGAATATTGCCAAAATCAAATGCAAATATTACATTTTTAGCCATACACATTTGACATGACATATTATCTTATATTTTTATATAGATAGATCTATTGTTATTATACATTTTTCAGTACAAGTACATGAAACATAAAACGATTAGCAATAAAGAAAGAATTAAAAACATAAAAGAAGTTTAATAACAATTTAATGTGTTAGATGTGTTTCAATACTGCTACACAAAAAGTCAATATCAGGTGAAATATTTGAAACTGCAATTCTTAGATTTCTGCTTTGAAATGAAACTTATATGAATAAGCATATATTTACTAATATTCATTAAGTGCCGAAATACGCAGGAAGCAAAATTTGTGAGCCAGCACTAATGTGCGATTTTTTTTTCCATTAAAATATAAAAAATAACAAAAAAGAAATAATAAAAATTAAATATGTTTCTTTTAAGATTAAAAAAAAATCTACTTAGTCTTAAAACATTTTCAATTTGTTTTCATTATTTCACTGCTCCCCTCAACAAAACCTACAGCCCCAAGGGGGGCCACGGCCCACAGTTTGGGAAGTGCTGAGCTACATCATCATCTGTAAAAGAGACTGCTTATGTGGGTTTGTCCTGCTGAATCTTTGAGCATGACTCCATATCCATTTCCTGTGAGTCTGAATTCATAATCAAAGGTAATGATAAAATGGCTCTCCCTTAAGAACTCCAGCAGAAATGGGAATGCTCTTGGTCATTTCTTTCTTTCCATTAACCTCTTGCATGGTAATTCTAGTATGGTTCTGCTATTGTTTTGATTATTTTCAAGGGCATGCCATAATATCTGAGAATTCTGAACATCCTTTATCTATTGATTGAACTGAAGGTTTCTGAGAAATCTAAGTTTAAGATTAAGGAAAGGTTTTTATCTCTTGCTTATTCTAGCAACCCTCTAAGGAGGTGGGTGTGTTCGATAGTGCTTCTGTTTTCCATGAAACCTGCTTGATTTTTGAATAAAAGAGATGTTACATATGGTTCAATTTGGTTTAGAAGCATTCTGTTATTAATTCAGTATGGCAAAAAGTGGTGTGAGTCCTCTGTAATTTTCTGGGTTATTCAGATTGCCTTTTTTGGGTACTGGTGTTATTAGGTCTTCTCTCTATTGTGATGGAATGTTGGATGTTGTAGAGCTGTATTACAGATATTTAATGTTTATTATTTAATAATCTGCTGTTATACCATCCAATCCAGGTGCTTTCTCATTCTTTTGGGTTTTTTGTGCAGATTCAATCTTGCATTATAATTATGATAATAATAATAATACAAATAATATGACACCCCCCCCCCCCGAAGGAACATGGCCTTGTCGTGGCGGTGGAGCTTGTGTGCTACAGTGACGTTGAGAGCTATTCTGGCAGTAGCATAGCTGTCAGCAGGGCCACTCTTGTCAGACAGGTCTCAATTGAGGAGCCAGACTAACAGTGTTCCACCTCTCCCCATCTTAATAGTGAAAAGTAAGAAGAAATCCATACCATATCAGTCGATGCCCGGGTCATCAAGGATTACATGCTGGGGATCCTGGGCATCAGGTGACAAGTGGGCTACAGGACCCAGCTGGGTCCTGTAGCCCACCACTTGTCACCTGAAGACTCCTTGCTGGGCAATCAGGGCAGGAAGCTGAAAAGCTACTGAAAGAAACCAAATGTAAAAAATGGACTGTAGAAGAAAACAGAGAAGTTATGAAATGTTTTTACAGATCAACACCAGAAAAATGAGGTTTTAGAAAGTGTATGCATTTAATTTGGAAACAAAAAGTCCAAGAATCTGCAATAACAGAACAAAGACTTATGGACCAAAAGAATTTCTACCATAACAAAATATTTACTGAACTTGAGCTGTAAGAGTTATGTAATAAACCAACAACTCCAGTAACAGCAAATCATCAGGAGGTAGGATTTTAACTCATAAGCATCAAGTTGACGATATACGTCAGAATGTTTTGACAGAAGTGCAGTGTAAAATGAAGTCAGGGATATTGAAACATATGAATTCCATAAATGATTGGATAAGACTATCACCATTAAAAGCTTTACATAAATCTAAGAGGAGCTAAAAACAGCTCCTCTTAGATGCAAATATTGTGATTAAAAGCATCACAGTATAAAGGAAACAAATCAGCTCCTACACAGCATAGCCTATATCATTACGGTGAAGCTTGGTTGCAAACCACATGAACAAAAGTCGAGAATGAAACAATCTACACAATGGAAAATCTGGTCGGAACGAAAATTCAACAAACTTTGAGCTGATCTGAGCAATTTAAAGAATTTTAAAGAAGGATGGCTGAAAAATAATAACATCAAAAAAACAAACAGATTAACACATATAATTTGGCCAACAAAACAATTGCTGAAGTTACCGAAGAGCTAAAACAAAGAATTATAGTGACCACAGAAAATTAAAAGATATGAAGCAAGAATAAACCAATATGTACAAAATATGCAATTTCGACAGAACCAACATCAATTCTTTCAGTCTCTCCAGAGAAATACAAATGCAAACAATCATTCCCCAGAAAAAGAAGAAACACTCAAATTTTGGAAGTCAATCTGGGATAATCCTATTGAACACAATAAAGATGCTTCATGGATTAAGGAAATAGAATCAGAAATGAAACAAAAACAAATACAAAAGGCATTATCACTAAAGAGATGGTCAGTGTACAAGCTAGAAAATTAAAAAACTGGAGTGCACCTGGCAAAGATGAACTACATGGATTTTGGTTAAAGCATCTAACTAGTCTACATGATTGAATGGCAGAACAATGTAACTATTTGTTGCAGTCAGGTCACATGCTTCTCTTCATGAAAGATAAGGATAAGGATGCATACCCAAGTAACTATCGTCCAATAACATGCCTACGAACTATGCTAAGCTGTTCACTGCAATCATAGCAAATTCCAAATACCACTACTTATCAGATTTATCCGATTAAACAAAAAAATGAAATTTTCAAAAATCTACAGGAAAAAAAGACCAGATCCTTATTAATAAAATAATTCTCAGAAACTTAAAAAGACGAAAAACTAACTTAAGCAGGGCATGGATAGACTACAAGAAAGCTTTCAATTCCCTCTCACATTCCTGGATCCCAAAATTCCAAATATTTGGAATTAGCAAAAACAGAAATAAGTTTGTTTCTGGCTGCTGCTATGAAATCATGGAAAATAACTTTGATAGTCGATAATGAATGATTTGGAGATATTAGCATTAAACATGGGATTTTCCAAGGTGATTTCTTGTCACCATTGCTCTTCAACATTTCTTTGATACCTTTGTCTATGATTTTGAAGAAAACAAAACTTGGATATGAAATTTTGAAATATAACATTAAAATCTCCCATCTGTTGTATATGGATGACTTGAAGTTGTATGGAAAATTGGCTTAGCAAATAGATGCTTTACTGAACACGGTTCGTATTTTCAGTCAGGACATCAAAGTGGAATTCGGTTTAGATAAATGTGCAATTTTACCTATTAAACGAGGAAAAATTAATAACACTAGCAGTTTTAATTTTGATCAAGAGAAATATATAAAAGCAATTTCAACTGATGAACAATATAAATACCTAGGAATATTAGAAGCCAGTGATATTTTCCACTCGAAAGTTAAACAATAGACAGCAGCAGAATACACCAAAAGAGTTAGAAATATTCTGAAATATGGATTAAACACAATTACAGCAATGAATTCTTGCCTATATACCAGTGATCCAATACACAGTGGCACAATAGATTGGACAAAAGAAGACCTGGACAAATTGGACTGCAAAACTAGAAAATTAATGACTATGCATCATGCATTACATCCACGAAGTGATATTGACTGGTTGTACCTACTAAGGAGAATAGGTGGATGGGGTCTGCTGCAAGTGAGACAGACTGTGGAAGAAGAAGAATAAATGAGCTTAAAAAGTTACACTGACAATAGCTCTGAGCAAATGCTTCAAGCAATTACACAAGAGGGCCTTTTAAAAGCAACAGGAAACAAATCAGATTACAGAAAAGCAAAATAACCAACATGTGCACTGAAAAAATAAACCTTTGCATGGACAATATCTCTGGGGAAAAATTGATGTGAACAAGACGTGGCAATGGCTACAATATGGATATATTAAAAAAGAAACAGAAGGATTTATTCTAGCAGCTCAAGAACAGGCATTATAAACTAATGCAAAGAGGGCAAAAATTTTGAACATCAATAATAACAGCAAATGCAGATTATGCAATCAGAAAGATGAGACTGTAGAACACCTAATCAGTGCCTGTAGCAAGACAGCTCAAACTGACTATAAATACCGCCATGATCAAGTGGCCAAAATAATTCATTGGCATGTATGCAAAAAATGAGGGCAAAACTTGATGTGAATAAGACGTGGCAATAGCTACAATATGGATATATTAAAAAAGAAACAGAAAAAAAAAATCTCTCGGGGGGGGGGACCTGTAACCCCTAAAGAGCACATTCCCTGGGTGGTGGATAAGAGAGCCCACCATATGTGCATGTGCGTGTGTATGGTGGGGTGGTCCGAATATACTGAATAAGGACTCATGGACCAACAGGGCCATAAGGGGCAATCATCTTGATTGTAAGGGAGTGGCACTCCCATGGACCCCTAGCTGGACCTATCCTCTTCTTCTTCTACTTTAGGAAGATCACTTTAATTATTCCTATAAGGCCTTATTAGCCAACTCTTCTTATTTTATGACCCTTATGCTATTAGAGTACTCGAGGGCCATGGGGTCTTTTCATTTCTCACCTTACAACTATGCCCTCTCTATAAACCTTACTATAATTCTACTATAATCTACTCTTTTCCCCTTCAATATACCCTATTCCTCCTATGAGTTTAAACTTGGAAGAAGGCTAGTTCAGAAGCCTTAAGGTAGCAGCCCTACCACTGAACTATTCCATCGTCAGGCTAGTCCCCTGACATGGAGAACATAATTAATACCATGATGTAAATTTTTATTCCATTTTATTATTATTTCATTTAAGTAAATATTAAAAAGAGTTGCTGAGAGGGGGACATCCCAGTTGGAACCCTGGCGGATACAACTATGCCCTTTGTATAAACCTTACTATAATTCTACTATAATCTACTCTTTCCCCCTTCAATATACCCTATTTCTCCTATGGGTTTAAATTTGTAAGAAGGCGAGTTCAGAAGTCTCAAGGTAGCAGCCCTACCACTGAACTATTCCATTGTCAGGCTAGTCCCCTAACATGGAGAACATAATTCTACTTGTAAGCTGACAGAAAAAGATAATCGGATTGAACTATGGAAAACGATCCTGGGATGGAAAAGGTAAAACAAAAATGGAAATGATAAAATATAATACACATAGCAAACTGGAATGTAAGAGGAATAGCATATAAAGAAATAGACCAACTATTAAATGAAAGAAATTTTAAAATAGCAGTAATCACTGAAACAAAAAAGAAATTTAAAGGAACTATGAGAACTGAAAATTTTAATGTGATATACACTGGAGACCAAAGAGCACAGAGACTAAAGAGCACAAGCGGAGTCATGATTTGGATTCATAACTCCCTTTCAAAACAATTAAAACATTATAAATTATGGAATGAAAGAATAATAGAAGCTAGAATAAAAATAGATAGAGGCTATTTAACAATAATTGGTTTATATGCCTCATAAGAAGGAAGAGAACAAGATAATATTGATTTTTATAATCAGCTACAAAATATATATAATAAAATAAAAAAAATGATTACGTAATTTTAGTAGGAGACTTAAATGCAAGAATTGGAAACACGAAAATTAATAATAATATAGGAATACATGGAGAACATACTCTAAACAGGAACAGTAAAAAATTGATTGACTTTGTAGTTTACAATAACCTAAAAATAATGAATTCCTTCTATAAACATAAAGACATACATATATATATACTTGGGCAGCAAGAGGTTGGAAATCAATATTAGATTATTTTAACCTAAATGAAAAGACATCAAAGTTTTCGTTAGATGTTAGAGTTCAAAGAGGATATGAAATAAGCAGTGACCACTTCCTTGTTAAAATAAAATTAAGATTACCACCTAAATGGCTACAAGTAACAAGAACAGAAAGAAAATTTGAAACAGTTGTTTATAAAACTAGACTACTGAATGACAAAAATGTACAATGGCTATATGAACAAAGAATTAACCAATATCTAGATAAAATAAAACAAAATGAAGAAATTGAATGGCTTAATATAAAAATTACACTAAATGCAGCAGCAAACGAAAGCTTAGGAAAGACCAAAAAATTCAATAAAAAGAAAAAACTGAAGATCTGGGATGATACAATCAAAGAAATAATCAAAAAGAAAAAAGAAGCCTATCACAAATGGTTAAGCAGTAAAAGATTAGAAGATGAAAGAGAATATAAAAGAATAAGAGCCATAGCTAAAAGAGAAGTCAGAAAAAGACATAGAGAATCATGGAACAAATTTGTTTCTAATTTAGAACATGATTTATATAAAATAAGACCCAATGTATATAAGATTTTGAAACACTTAAAGGCAGATACCAAAGAAAACATAAAATTAAACACCGAATTGAAATTAGAAGAATTTCTAAATTACTACACAGAATTGTGGACAGACAAATATTTTAAAAAAGATAACTGGCAAACAATTAACGAAAATGAAAAGGAAATTATTATTATTATTATTATTATTATTATTCAGGCCTCCATGGAGTCAAAAGACTCATCGTGGGAGGTCCTTCCTAAGAACATAAAGTCTGTCAAGACTCATCGAGGGGAGGCCCCTGCACTAAGAAACACAAAGTCTATCATACCACTCCTTAAACTCATTGACCGTTCTCGCTCTCACCACTCCATCAGGCAATGCATTCCATGGTTCAACCACCCTCCACGCAAAGAAACCACTCCTCACCCTCTTGCTCAGAGTTTCCTTTCGTAACTTCCAGGGATGGCCTCTTGTCATCACTCCTTCCTGCTGTTCAACCAAGCAAAAGAACTTCCCAGTGTCAACACTGTAACCACCTCTCAACAGTTTAAAAGTCTCAATCATATCACCTCTCCTTCTTCAATCCACCAAGCTCTGCAGTCCACATTCCCTCAGCCGATCCTGTAACTCTATCCATAACTATCCTTGTACAGTCCTGAAACCATCTTTGTATCCTTTCCACAGTTAATTTATCCCCTTGAAATCCTGGGGACCAAATCTGAGAACAATAGTCCAAGTGTGGTCTGATCGGAGACTTATACAACGAAATGATAACCCTCTTATCTCTGCAGGTCAGTGTCCTTCTCATAATTGAAGCAATCCTCTGTGTTACCTTCACCACCTTTGCAATGTGTCCCCTAAACTTCAGGTTTCTATCAATCATCAACCCCAGATCTCTTGTCTCCCCTACTTCCTCCAGTATAACTCCTCCCATAGAGTATGCAGCATCCCATCAATGTTTCCCAAACCTCAAGACCTTACATTTTGCTGCATTAAAACTGACACCCCCATACATTTGCCCATCTATCTAGCTTATTCAAATCCTCTTGCTGGGCTTCCACATTTGCACTATTACTAATAATCCTTCCCAGTTTCGCATCATCTGCAAACAACTGAATATCCTCTTGTAATCCGCTGGCAATGTCATTGATATAAAGGTTAAACAATATAGGTCCTAGTACTGAGCCCTGTGGGACCCCACTTGTAGCCCTCTGCCTCCTTGAAACTGCTCCACCATACACAACTCTCTGATACCTGTCAGACAGCCAATCCTGACTCCAGTTGACCAATCTGACATCCAGACCCATGTGCTGCAACTTAAATATCAGCTTATCATGTGGCACCCTGTCAAATGCCTTTGATAAGTCTAAGAAAATTGCAGTATATGCCTTTCCCTCATCTAATTTTTTATAACTTTATTATAAAAGGCTAGCATATTGCTAAAACAAGAGCGCCCTTTCACAAATTCATGTTGTCTCTCACAGATAACATTACCCTCATCTGCCCAATGCTGTATACGGTCCACTACTTTCTCCAAGATCTTAACAACTATTGATGACACACAAACTGGACTATAATTAGACACTTCCAGTCTGTACCACCCTTATGCAATGGCACTATCTTACATTCCTTCCATTCCCTGGGCACCTTTGCCGAAGCCAGACTTTCATTGAAAAGCCAGGTTAAAGGCACTGTCAGTTTCCTAGCACATTCTCTCAAAACTTGTGGTGAAATACCATCCAGTCCCAAAGGTTTACTGACATCCAGAGTACTCAGTATCTGAAACACACTCTCCTCCTGTACCTCTAAACCTCGAACCAGCCCTATCCCTCTAGCATTAAAACTGACTGCTCTAGGATGAAATACTCCAATAAAGTGTTCATTGAACAATTCCAGTATGTCCTCTGCATCAGTCACTCTATTCCCATTTTTATCCCAAAATATTATTCTTTCACAGTCATTTCTCCTTTTACTGGCCACATAGCTAAAAAATTCCCTAGGATTTTCTTTGGATCTTAGGGCCAATCTCCTCTCATATTCTAGTTTCGCTTTCCTTACCACACTAGTCACTCTTCTGGCCTGTGTCTTATATTCTTCATGCATCCTCTCTTCACCTGTCTCCTTATATCACTTCCATAGCTTCTTTTTCGCATGCAATTCCTGTTTAATATTGTTTGTCATCCACTTTACTCCAAATTGTGTCCTCTTCTTCACTCGTGGTATACAACTTACCATTGCTGCTAACAAATATTCTTTCACAATTTCCCACACACTAATTATATCCCGGCCTTCCAATTCCTCCCTCCATGAAACTTCCCGAAGTTGACGTCTAAGACTATTATAATCACCTGCTTTATACCACATAATTCCACATAAGTTCCCATCTCTTTGATACTCCTGCATGTCTATTCATTTTCCAAGTCAAAACCATATGGTCACTCTCTCCAACTGGTGGGAGAGATGTCATCTCAGTTATTATCAACTCTTCTGATGTTATAACCAAATCCAAAACTCTTGAACCTCTTGTGCCCTCTGTTACATGTTGCCTAAGACATTTACCCCTCAAGAATTCTAGAAATTCCATTCCCCTATTGCTACATGCATCTTCCTCTCTCCAATTTATACTACTGTAGTTAAAATCTCCCATAACAATCATTCTTCTTGCACTTGCCAAACTTAGCTGTCTAAACATCTCCTGGTCCCCATCCTCTGTGCTCCTGGGTCTGTAGCAACACCCCACTAAATATTTTGTCTTGCCTACCTCTACCTCACACCATATGCTCTCAAAATCATTTGTCTCACTTCCTTCCAAAGACTCCACTCTTAGAGGACATAGGTCATCACTGATCATAAGCAGTACCCTACCATTACGCTTTCCCCTCCTATCCTGACGAAAAATGCTATACCCAGTGACTTCCTGTTATTAGATCCCCTTCTGTCCACCACATCTCAGTGATCCCAATAATTTTTGGCCAGGCTGATGCTATCTGTGCCACCAATTCCTCTCCCTTATTCCGGATACTCCTGGCATTAGTATAAAGCACATAAATGCCATAACTAAAGAAGAATTAGAAATCAGTCTGAAAGAAACAAGAAATTGAAAATCACCTGGAGAAGATAAGCTAGGTTCAGAACTATATAAATACGCAGGAACAAGACTCAAAGAAAGACTCTTATTATTTTTAAATAAAATTTATTGAACTGGTATCTCCCAACAGAATGGAAAAAAGCAATTATGATTCCTATCTTTAAAAAAGGTAATAGAGATGACCCTAAAAACTATAGAGGTATAGTATACTAAATTCCTGTTACAAAATATATAGCAGAATATTAAATAGCAAACTAATGAAATATTCCGAAAACTTTATTTTAGAAGTACAGAATGGATTTAGAAAAGGACGATCATGTATAGACTCAGCATTTTGCATGAAATTAATAACAGAGAAAAGAAAAGAATACAATTTAGAAACACATATTGCATTTATTGACTTTGAAAAAGCATTTGACAAAGTTAAAAGAAACATATTATTTAACATATTAAAAGAAAGACAAATACCAAATAATATCCTAAAAGCTATCACAAGTATATATGAAAATAATCAAATACAAACAAGATTAAATCACGAGCTATTATATACAAGAGAGATAAACCAAAGGGTCCGACCGGGTTGTCCCCTCTCAGCAACTCTTTTTATTATTTACTTAAATGAAATAATAATAAAATGGAACAAAAATTTACATCAAGGTATTAAACTTTCTCCTACAGTGAGCTTAAACTTCTCCTTTTTGCTGACGACCAAATAATAATTACAAATTCTGAAGATAACTTACAGAAACCTATTTTAGATCTAAATGAGATAGCCAAAGAATATGTCATAATAATATCAACAGAAAAATCAAAAACTTGGCCTTTAAAGGACACGATCCAGCAAGAACTAAAATAGTAATAGATAACAAGATCTTAGAACAGGTGAATTCATTTAACTACCTAGGATGTATGATCACATATGAAAATGAAAAAGATATAAATGTAAAAATTGCAAAATATTTAAAAATAACAGGTGTAATTAACTCTATATTTAACCCAAACCAGAGTACTAAAAGTATACAATACATTAGCCCTACCAGTCTCAATGTATGGAAGCAAAATCTGGACAATAAAACATGAAGACAAACTAAGATTAACAACATTATGTTGGAGGTTTAATGGATTTTTTACAACACTCAAAAAGAATTAAAATAGAATTTAATACTTCCTATATTTCGTCCTAGTCACTAGGACATCTACGGGGATTACAAAGACAATTAATGTAACATGCACACAAAAACTTACAATACTAAGCCCAACCACGTGGGTGACACTAAAGTCCTATCTAGGTGGAGCGACCTCTAAGGGCAGTAGTAGGCGGCCTGGAATGTAAGGTGGGACCTCTGGTGATGACTGTTTCCCAAATCTTCGGAAGCTTAATGCAACCGTATTTGTTAAGATTTGGTTGGTTTCTGAGAGCTGCTGCTGCTGCTTCTAAGAAAAGTCTCTCTTACTTGAATTTGCTGTGGTGGAGCATGGTGGTTTTCTTCCATGATACTCTGTGGGTGGTGTCCAAAACATGGTCAGCCAAGCCTGAATGGCCATAGTTGTGTTTAACGATGTACGACTTGTGTTCCTCCAGGCGGATGGATGCTGATCTGCCTGTCTGTCCAAAGTACGCAAGCTTACAGGAACAGGGTACTTTGTAAACTCCAGGCAGAGAGAGAGGAGGGGGCTGATCTTTCGTAGAACGGATAAGGGTAGCCAATTTGCAGTAGGGCTTATATGCTGTGTGTAGATTGTACTGTTTTAGTATCTTGGCTATTTTTTCGGATGTGCCACGGATGTAGGGTATGGTGATGGCATTTTTAAATTCTTGTTGACGAGAAGGATGGGGAATGGGGGAGGAGTTGATTATTTTTTTGATACTGTGATCGCTAAAAAAAAAAAAAAAATGCCATCACCATACCCTACATCCGTGGCACTTCGGAAAAAATAGCCAAGATACTAAAAAAGTATAACCTACACAGCATATAAACCCTACCGCAAACTGGCTACCCTTATCCGTTCTACGAAAGATCAGCTCCCTCCTCTCTCTCTGCCTGGAGTTTACAAAGTACCCTGTTCCTGTAAGCTTGCGTACCTTGGACAGACAGGCAGATCAGCATCCATCCGCCTGGAGGAACACAAGTCGTACATCGTTAAACACAACTATGGCCATTCAGGCTTGGCTGACCATGTTTTGGACACCACCATGCTCCACCACAGCAAATTCAAGAAAGAGAGACTTTTCTTAGAAGCAGCAGCAGCAGCTCTCAGAAACCAACCAAATCTTAACAAATACGGTTGCATTAAGCTTCCGAAGATTTGGGAAACAGTCATCACCAGAGGTCCCACCTTACATTCCAGGCCGCCTACTACTGCCCTTAGAGGGCGCTCCACCTAGATAGGACTTTAGTGTCACCCACGTGGTTGGGCTTAGTATTGTAAGTTTTTGTGTGCATGTTACATTAATTGTCTTTGTAATCCCCGTAGATGTCCTAGTGACTAGGACGAAATATAGGAAGTATTAAATTCTATTTTAATTCTTTTTGAGTGTTGTAAAAAATCCATTAAACCTCCAACATAATGTCTTCACAGCACTTAAGCCTCTACACAAGAATTCTAATCATCCATGGAGAAGAGTTAGCACGCAAATCCAAGCAATACGGTAAGTCAAAACTACGACTATCTAGACAACTAAATAGGCTGGCTTTTTTAAAAAGATGTCGGGATACAAGAGTGATACCGAAATGTGTCAAAATGAAGATCAATTTCCGTTCCAAAAAAGCACTCCGGATATACAAACGTGCCAGCCTAGCATTACTACGCGAGCAAATCGCCTCTACTCGTGCCGCCCTCGCAGTGACGAACGCCGCCATTGGCTCCTTACATGCGGAGCTCTCCACTGTTCTTAACCCTGAACTTTGGTCAATTCTCTCTGACATTTCGGAAACTTCCGCACAGAGAGAATTTCAGAAAATAAAAAACAAACACATCAAGAAATACAACAACCTGGTTAAAGACAAACCACAAATTCAACCGCTCCAGACAGTAATAAACCTCTCGTCCAAAAGGCTCAACGATGATGCCGTCAGCGCCCTTTGCCTCGGCCGTAATTTTGTCGTCGCCCCGAAAGAAGTGCCGGTGCTCGATGTAATGGTTAACGTCGAACGGGGGATCGGTCGCTTACCGTCGGAGGTAGCCAACAACATCAGACTCGACGTAGCCAACATCCTCGTTCACTCCTTGCCTCCAAAAAGTAACTTATCTTATTCCCAACGCATGGCTCTCCAGAAACTACGCAAAGAAAAAAGTATCGTCATCACCAGAGCGGATAAAGGTAATGCCACAGTTGTCCTTAATACCAGCGAATACAATCGTAAAATGAACATTATCCTCCGCGATCGCGCTACCTACATCCCGCTAGAACACGACCCCACAAAAACGCAAGTTAAGAAATTAAAAATCTTACTTAAAAAAGTAACCTCCTGGCCCCCTGACGTCACGAAAAAGCTTAAACCTTTCCGCTCCCGTCCCCCCCGAATATACGGTTTACCAAAAATCCACAAACCTAATTCCCCACTCAGGCCTATAGTAGATGCCACCAATGCACCTTGTTACAGACTGTCTAAACAGTTGGCCAACTCTCTGTCCCCCCTCACCGGAAATTCAGCTTCCTATATAAAAAACTCGACCCACTTTAAAGCCCTCACAGAAAATTTAACCTTGAATAATACAGACATATTAGTAAGCTTTGATATCTCCTCCTTGTTTACCAATATTCCCTTAACTGACACTTTATCTCTCTTAGAAAACGTTTTTCCCTCTGACATCTTAGATCTCTATTCCTTCGCCATCAACTCTGGGTATTTCTCTTGGAATAACAAAATCTACAAGCAGATAGAGGGAACCGCCATGGGTTCCCCCCTCTCACCCCCCTTGCCAATTTCTATATGGAAGATTTCGAAAAACGAGCCATAGACTCAGCCCCACTCAAACCTTCTATCTGGCTAAGATATGTAGATGATGTGTTCTCTATTTGGCCTCATGGCCCAGACACGTTAGACTCCTTCCTCGGTCATCTCAATAGCCTACATCCAAGAATCCAGTTTACTATGGAAAAGGAAAAGAACAATTGTTTACCCTTGCTAGACACCTTAGTCACGTGCCTGCCTAATGATACACTTGCCTTCACTGTATACAGAAAACCCACACACACAGGCAGATACATTCACAAACTCTCCCACCACCACCCCTCACAACAATATGGCATCATTAAAACCCTTACCAAGAGAGCCCACAATCTTTGTTCCAGTGGAACTGCCCTCACAACTGAGCTTAACCACATACACAGAACTTTCCTCTCCAATGGCTACAGCGAACACAGCATCAGAAAAATAATCAATTCCTCCCCCATTCCCCGTCCCTCTCGTCAACAAGATTTTAAAAATGCCATCACCATACCCTACATCCGTGGCACTTCGGAAAAAATAGCCAAGATACTAAAAAAGTATAACCTGCACACAGCATATAAGCCCTACCGCAAACTGGCTACCCTTATCCGTTCTACGAAAGATCAGCTCCCTTCTCTCTCTCTGCCTGGAGTTTACAAAGTACCCTGTTCCTGTAAGCTTGCGTACTTTGGACAGACAGGCAGATCAGCATCCATCCGCCTGGAGGAACACAAGTCGTACATCGTTAAACACAACTATGGCCATTCAGGCTTGGCTGACCATGTTTTGGACACCACCCACAGAGTATCATGGAAGAAAACCACCATGCTCCACCACAGCAAATTCAAGAAAGAGAGACTTTTCTTAGAAGCAGCAGCAGCAGCTCTCAGAAACCAACCAAATCTTAACAAATACGGTTGCATTAAGCTTCCGAAGATTTGGGAAACAGTCATCACCAGAGGTCCCACCTTACATTCCAGGCCGCCTACTACTGCCCTTAGAGGTCGCTCCACCTAGACAGGACTTTAGTGTCACCCACGTGGTTGGGCTTAGTATTGTAAGTTTTTGTGTGCATGTTACATTAATTGTCTTTGTAATCCCCGTAGATGTCCTAGTGACCAGGACGAAATATAGGAAGTATTAAATTCTATTTTAATTCTTTTTGAGTGTTGTAAAAAATCCATTAAACCTCAAACATAATGTCTTCACAGCACTTAAGCCTCTACACAAGATTAACAACAGCAGAAATGAAGTTTATGAGAAAAACTGCAAAGTGTCGTGACGTTCTATTTTCATGTTATGTTCTAAATCCACCATCTTGCTAAAAGTCACTTTCATAAAATAAAGGAAAACTAATTGCAAATTAATCACTGATCTAAGGGTAGAGAAATTTCTATTATACTGCGCCACTCTATCCTTAGATAAGTCTATATGAATTAGTAAGATTAATTCAAAATTAGTTAGCAGTCTTTTCACTCATTCAGGCCGATGGTATTTATTTTCTTTCCTTCTGGGATTCCCGCTAGATCCGAATTTTTGTGAACGGTGCAGTAAAAAGAAATTCAGGCAAACACAATATTTAAATTAACAAACAAAATATTTAATATATGGTTATATAACAAAATACATGTATTCCACTTTTAAATATGATAACTCAGTCAAGCTAGTACATCAGGTCAAGTCATTCACAATAAATCAATCTTTCAAACTTTCACATACAATTTCACAGTTTCAGAATCACAAAGTTCCTATACTCAACTTATTACAATAGAAATTCTTATATAAACAGTTTCCTTGTGTCTCTCAGCTACACTCTACGATTAACTCATAACAGGCACTAACCACGGTAGATGTCATTTCAATGTCTATAGTTCAACTCTCAGTCTCGATGGTAAGCTACAGTTAATGTTACATACAGCGCAACGGAACTAATACTTAAATCTTCATACACTGAAATAAACTAATGTGACTGTCCTTACCAGAAATAATCTTCAGTACTTCCAATATTTTGTGAGCACACTTTCAATTTGTATTTATCATACTTGCGAAGCACATTTATAAAAATTCTCCAAGGTTATAACTAAGCCTTATTAATCACGCTTCAAAACTCCAGATAAAAACTATAAGGTACATTAATTATTCTTATTTTTCATTCATCAACTAGTTTAACTCCGTACAATTCCTTTTTTCGTAGAATAGAAATAAGTCGTAATTGTAGACTGACTGGATTTATTCAGAATTCTTCTTTGAATGTCCAGTTCTCTAATTATCCGATTACGGCAATAATTTCCTTTATTACTACGGCTGACTTTGCTTTCAGCCAACTATAAGATTCACTTATGAAAAAAATATCTACTCAATTCTTCCCTAAGAACCTTTTAATTACATCTACTTCTTTAGTTTACTTCCTTGCTACCTTATAGTTCCAAAGTTCCGTTCCGACTCTCACTTACAACTACGTATCTATTTTCTCTCTCTTCTCTACAAACGCTCCCTTCACACGCGCCCGTTTATTTTCACGCGTCTCCATGACAACCGATAGACATAAACATTCTCGCGAATGTTACATTACGCTATACAACTACATTGAGTTATTACATAACATTAAGCTTTCACAAAAGGAATAAATAGAATGATCGCATTTCAATAAATGCGCAGTTAAACTACAAATATAAGTTCTTACAATATTGACATAACAATAAATAAAACAGCTTAATAACATTTAATACAGAATCTATTTACCATTAACACATTTCTTTGATTAAGCAATTAAATATTTGACATAATTAAGGTAGTTATATAATATCAATTATAATTTATGTTATTTACATTAAATAATATCTACAAATATAGTTCTTATGACGGAAAGTCATGTTGGATTCTGAATCAAACAACATTTATTCTATTTTCTACATAATTAGAATCCAACAAAGGCTTACTCTTCCTTTGAAAAATTTTTCCTTAAAGAAAAATTTTTCACTCTAAACCTTTAGGTGGTGGAATCAGATTTCTACTACCCCCTTTTTTTTTTTTTTTGTCTTAGGTTATACCTTGTTTGGATGAAACTCCGTCCTGTGTTTTCTACAACGCATGTACTATCTTCTACAACTTCTCGGTCTTTACTTAGATTCTTACTGTCATTACATTTGACTGTAGTATAACTTCTATTTTGGTGACTGATTCTTCTGGTTTTCCTTCTGTAATTATTTAAGTCCTTATAATTGTCTCCTCTTCTCATATTCTTAGTTCTGATATGCAAAGCTGATATCTCAGTAAAATTAATCTCAGCTGGTAATTGATTCTCAGTACAAATCTCTTGCTCAGAATCAGATACTTGAAGTTTTGATGTCAAGTCAGTGTCAAGTTGAATAACAGGCTGATCAAGTATAGTAGAGCTTAAATCAGTATTTTTCACAGCTTGTTTGTCTATAGATGATTGCATCTTATCAGGTTGTTCTTCTTGATTAGGCACACAAAATCTTCTTGTTAGTTGCCTTGTTCCTGTGCACTCAGAGGTATAGTTTCTTTTAACACGTATTCTTCTATTCAATATGGATATTTGACCTGTGGAAAAGTCACAAGAGAAGTGATGCTTCTCCATAAAATTTGTTCCTAATATTATGCGAGCATTTAAGCTAGGAGAGAAAGGGACTATCAATAGATCTTGATATACACAGAGGTTGATGTCAGGTATATAAATTTGTGCACGAACTTTTTCATATGCTGTAGATCTCGAATTAGAAAGAGTGGAAATTCTTACAGGTCTCCTTAAATTGGTGACATCTTTCCATAATTTATCTCTTAACTTTAGGAAATAATGCTTACTGATGATTGAGGCATTACAACCTGTGTCAAATAGAATGTTACAATTATGACCTTTGACACATCCTGTAACCTTCATCATTAACTCTCTTGATCTAGGGAAATTTTGAGCTTTATTATATGTTCTGTTAGAAATATGTCCAAAATTAGAGTTTCTTCTGCTGTTAGAGTAGTTTCTTTTATTAAAGTAGCAATTCCTAGCGATGTGACCAATCTTGTTGCAATTAAAACATTTGGGAGGATCTCCATCATCTCTGAGAAATTTTCTCCTTGTCTGAGCTTGAGGATCAATGGGAATTTGCTGTCGAACATTCTCCAGGGCTTCCACTACTCTATCCAATTTAGCCAATATTGGTTTGTTTTGCTTCTCAACCTCCAGTTTGAGAACTTTACTAATATGTTCTGCTGTGGGATTGAAATTTTCTTGAAATCCTACAGTCATTTCTGTCAATTTTTTCATTACTTCATCTAATTTATTCTTCATTGGCTGTTGCAATTTTTCTACTTCCTGGTGAACAATGTCTTTTACTTCCTTGAATAATTTCTTGTTGGTTTGTTCTTTTGTGTCAGACATACAGTTTTGATCAATAGGATTCTCTCTAATGATTTTCCTTTCATCTTCTTTCTTTCTGCTCTCTTTTGAGGATTTATTTACTCCTATGGAACAATCAGTTGTTTCTACTATGTTTACAAGGCCAATATTAGATGAAAGGCAAAGGTCTCCAATCATCTGTTCCTTTTCCTTGACAGCTATAAGACATTCCTCTAGTGAGGTTATCTTCTTCTTATAGGCTGTCTCCCTCAGTTCTTGTCTGACACCTTGTCTAAATTGTTGATAAACTGCCCAATCCAAATGAGGTTTGTCTTCATTGGATACATTTAAACTTTCAGAGAGAGTTAGTAATCGATTGTAGAAGTCACCAACACATTCTTTGTCCTTTTGTACAATCCTCTGTAGCTTCCACAAATTTGGTCCAACACTCCTCCGTTTACAAAATTGAGATAGCAAGACTTCCTTAAACTTCTTGTATTCAAATGTTTCCTTAAGTATAGGAGATGAAAAAAAATATGTCTTAGCTTTACCAGTTAGTTTGTTTCTAAGTAGCACCAACAATTGAAAGTCTGTCCAACCTGCTGTTTCTCTGAGTTTCTCAACATAAGTAAAAAAAGATAATACATCATCAGAGTCTTCTCCTGAAAATTGGGGAATTACTTGTTGGGGATTCATACTTCTAAAAAATTCACTGTTTTCCATCTCTGAATTTGAAGTAACAGCCATTATGATAATTGGAGTATCAATTCAAATAATATAATCCTTTAATTTAAAAAAAAAAACTTTATCTTTGCCTGATTTCTGATTACAACCAGTTCGTTGTGATTTATTCAATTTACTTTCTAAATTTTCAGGGAGCAATTCACAATTATTATTACCAAGTTAAATTAAATCTGTTAATTTACAGCTGTTAAATTACTTTCTATCAATTAAATCACATCCTGCCGACTGCGCCATTTGTCGTGACGTTCTATTTTCATGTTATGTTCTAAATCCGCCATCTTGCTAAAAGTCACTTTCATAAAATAAAGGAAAACTAATTGCAAATTAATCACTGATCTAAGGGTAGAGAAATTTCTATTATACTGCGCCACTCTATCCTTAGATAAGTCTATATGAATTAGTAAGATTAATTCAAAATTAGTTAGCAGTCTTTTCACTCATTCAGGCCGATGGTATTTATTTTCTTTCCTTCTGGGATTCCCGCTAGATCCGAATTTTTGTGAACGGTGCAGTAAAAAGAAATTCAGGCAAACACAATATTTAAATTAACAAACAAAACATTTAATATATGGTTATATAACAAAATACATGTATTCCACTTTTAAATATGATAACTCAGTCAAGCTAGTACATCAGGTCAAGTCATTCACAATAAATCAATCTTTCAAACTTTCACATACAATTTCACAGTTTCAGAATCACAAAGTTCCTATACTCAACTTATTACAATAGAAATTCTTATATTATTATTATTATTATTATTATTATTACGGGCAACTCCAGGGAGTCATTAGACTCATCGAGGGAGGCCCCAAATCATTTTCATCACAACTATTCGACATTCATACAGTATCTATCATACCTCGCCTTAAACTCATTCACTGTCACAGCATCCACCACAGACTCAGGGAGCGCATTCCACTCATTCACTACTCTAAAAGTAAAGAACCCAGCTCTAACACCTTTACTAACCACACTTTTGCCCAGTTTCCATGGATGTCCCCTAGTCCTCCCACAACCAGCCCTGTTCTCAAAAATATCTTCTGAATTAATTTTATAGAAACCCTTCAGTAATTTGAATGTCTCAATCATATCTCCCCTCCTCCGCCTATCAACCAATTTTTGCAACCCACAAATCCTCAACCTGTTCTCATACGGTTCATTCCACAGACCTGCTATCATCTTGGTCACTCGCCTCTGGATCCTCTCCACCTCCTCCCCATCAAGAAGAAACCTAGGTGACCAAATCTGAGCACAGTAGTCGAGATGAGGTCTTATCAAGGCTCGATACAGAGGAATATAAACAGTTTCCTTGTGTCTCTCAGCTACACTCTACGATTAACTCATAACAGGCACTAACCACGGTAGATGTCATTTCAATGTCTATAGTTCAACTCTCAGTCTCGATGGTAAGCTACAGTTAATGTTACATACAGCGCAACGGAACTAATACTTAAATCTTCATACACTGAAATAAACTAATGTGACTGTCCTTACCAGAAATAATCTTCAGTACTTCCAATATTTTGTGAGCACACTTTCAATTTGTATTTATCATACTTGCGAAGCACATTTATAAAAATTCTCCAAGGTTATAACTAAGCCTTATTAATCACGCTTCAAAACTCCAGATAAAAACTATAAGGTACATTAATTATTCTTATTTTTCATTCATCAACTAGTTTAACTCCGTACAATTCCTTTTTTCGTAGAATAGAAATAAGTCGTAATTGTAGACTGACTGGATTTATTCAGAATTCTTCTTTGAATGTCCAGTTCTCTAATTATCCGATTACGGCAATAATTTCCTTTATTACTACGGCTGACTTTGCTTTCAGCCAACTATAAGATTCACTTATGAAAAAAATATTTACTCAATTCTTCCCTAAGAACCTTTTAATTACATCTACTTCTTTAGTTTACTTCCTTGCTACCTTATAGTTCCAAAGTTCCGTTCCGACTCTCACTTACAACTACGTATCTATTTTCTCTCTCTTCTCTACAAACGCTCCCTTCACACGCGCCCGTTTATTTTCACGCGTCTCCATGACAACCGATAGACGTAAACATTCTCGCGAATGTTACATTACGCTATACAACTACACTGAGTTATTACATAACATTAAGCTTTCACAAAAGGAATAAATAGAATGATCGCATTTCAATAAATGCGCAGTTAAACTACAAATATAAGTTCTTACAATATTGACATAACAATAAATAAAACAGCTTAATAACATTTAATACAGAATCTATTTACCATTAACACATTTCTTTGATTAAGCAATTAAATATTTGACATAATTAAGGTAGTTATATAATATCAATTATAATTTATGTTATTTACATTAAATAATATCTACAAATATAGTTCTTATGACGGAAAGTCATGTTGGATTCTGAATCAAACAACATTTATTCTATTTTCTACATAATTAGAATCCAACAAAAGTATACCCTAATTTGATCACAAAAGAAATGAAGAAATTATGAAAGAATTAAACCAAGAACCAGTAATAGAAAAAATTTAAAAATATAAACATAAATGGATCGAACACATTCAAAGAATGAAAACAGAAAGATTACCAAAACAAGCCTTAAAGTACAAACCATTAGGAAAAAAAAAAAAACCAGGACGTCCTCTTAAATGATTCAACGACGACTTCTAAGGCCGGAACAGGCCATGCTAGGCCTAAATCCTTGATACGCATGATGATGATGATGTATGCAAAAAATATGGCTTTCCTACTTCTAATAACTGGTGGCAGCATAAAATAGAGAGAGTACTGGAAAACGAAACAGCAAAAATTCTCTATGACTTTAGAATACAAACTGATCAGCATTTGGAACACAATAGACCTGACATCACAATTATTGAACATCGACAGGTTTGGATTATCGATATCACAGTACCCACTGATAACAACATTAACAACAAAGAACTAGAAAAAATTACTAAATATTGAGATCTGGCGATCGAAGTTGGCCAGCTGCGACTTAAACACACCAAAGTTATCCCAATAGTTATCAGTGCACTTTGTGCAATTTCAAAGAAGCTATCCAACTATTTGCAGCAATTAAACATCAATGAAGTAACCCCATACGATCTATAAAAAACAGAATTACTTGGAACAGTCCATATTTTACAACGCTACCTGACAGACTATTCTTAGATTCTTGGGTAGAATTTGAATTGTTCTATATCACCTGTCAAATTGTTGTTTAAATGATTTCTTGTTTTGACTGTGTATCAATTATGTGAATGAATGAATGAATAAATAAATAAATAAATAAATAAATAATAATAAACAGGACATGAAAAATTTTGTGCTGGCTCACCAGTCATGCAAATATCTCACACATCAGATAGTATCCTGATGTACTCTACCACAGTTGCTTAATATATAATAGTAGCATGTTTATTTCTGGATCTGGTCAGTTTATAAGCTTTTGTTAATGTTATGGCTAATTTTGACTCTGTATAACTATCAATGTTAAAGAAGATATGTTATCTACTTATGTATTAGTGTGGTTATAAGTCCGTGAAGGAAAAATTCATGCATTTTATAAGTGATGCAAGACTATTTATCTTTTTTTTTTAACAATACCATTTTTCACTATGTTTTTGTTTGGAACACTTATAATATGTCTTTAATTGCTTTTATGGAAAGAAGCAAACAAATTCTTCTCAGTTATTATAAGTAAACATTGAAAATTTCACTACCATAAAAATTCTCAATAATATAAAACCCTTAGGTCTCTATATATATCACTATACATTAATGCATTTCTGAATTCTGATTAGCTCCGAAACATTGTTAGATGGACTAGTGATACAGAACTTTTAAACAGAACTAGTGATATCATATGATACAGTGACAACTCAGGAAACAATAGAAATTTTTAGATTAGAATCAATAAAATGAAATATTTTGAGAAAATAAATATATGCAGCGCCTATTTACATAAGAGCTGCATTCTGCAAACTCAATAAGTGGAATTTAACATTATTATTATTATTATTACATAACACCTCCAGGGAGTCCAAAGACTCATCAAGGGAGGGCACCTATTCTACAACACTCCGTCTCCGCCATTCCACTAACTACCTTCATCATCTACAACAACGCCATCTACCGCTGAACACCACCGCTAGTATTTTCAGAGACAATCACAAACATCCATGCCCACAGTGGGATTCGAACCCACAGCCTTTTGGCTGGCATGCTAACCACTCGGCCAACCAGGCTGGCAATATTATACCTTGTGCCTGCCAGGGACATTCTCACTCATTAATCACACTCTGTTGCTCATGTGTTTATGGTACATGTATGTGGTAGTGTTTTAAAGTTCTTTCTGTTAGTTTCATTCACAGAATTCACACACAAATTAGATTTCGATATGTGATTGTTAATGCAGTGTAATGTAATACTATGAGAAAATGGGGGAGAAAAATATTTCATTTAACTGTTAGACTTTTCTTATGAAATTATCAAATGATAATTCATATTTATCTTTTGAATATGAATTCAAATTCAAATTGAATTCAATTTCTAATTCATATTTCAAATTTCAAAAATTCATATGAAAAGTTTCATATTCATCTCTAGATTAATTTTGGAGCATTTATATTCCCTTTTTTCCACTAGCAGTCATGACTGTATTCCAGCACAGCACATGCAAACACTAAAAATATCATCATCATCATCATCAAATTCCTGACATGTACCCTCAAGGGGTGTACAGAATATGATAGTATTACATGAAAAATTTACATAATTACTAACTTCCTATCTACAATTTTCCTCCAAATCAGTTTATTACTTGTCAAGACTCCAATTATCATCTCCAATATTATCACTAAAAATATATAGAATTCAAACAGTAAAACTATACAGCACCAATTTATGCACAAAAGCAATAAAATATGCAAGAATAAAACACTCTAAGTACAACTTGTTTGCGTTCAAAGTGAGACTGACGAAGGTGTACACATGTATCTTGTGTCCTCTGCCTTCCTGCAGACTACCATTAGTAATTTGCTGGTTAAGTAAAATTTTGGTAATACCCCAATTTCCTAGCCATTTCTTATCTTTAAGACAATTTGTGTGAGCCCAAATTTATGTAAGTTAATGACTGCCTACACTTTTTTTCAACTTTTAATGAAAAGTTTTAATATCCACTATTAATGGTCAAATTCTGCATACATCAATGAGTAGTTGAAAGTTTATTTTTTACTTGGTCAGACTATATTAAATTTAGTTTAATCCTTTATCCAAGTGTGTGCAAATAAAGTTTGCGCCTGAAAGTATCTTCAGGACTGGGGTAAAGTGGTACAACACCGGGCGACTCCTTGCAAAGGTGGAGCAAGCTACCAACACTACTATCTCAGTATCCCCTTAATGCATAACAATATACATATCTGCAAGGAGATGTGTTTTGTATTATGGGAGATACTGAGATAGTAGTGTTGGTATCTTGCTCCACCTTTGCAAGGAGTCGCCCGGTGTTGTACCACTTTACCCCAGTCCTGAAGATACTTTCAGGTGCAAACTTTGTTTGCACACACTTAGATAAAGGATTAAACTAAATTTAATATACCATCTATGAGTAAGAAATATGCTAACTACTGCTGGCTGCATATCTATTTTAGGTTGCCCTTTCATGGTTACTAAGTAGAACATTTGAGCACTCTATACGATAAAATAATGTGTGCTAATACTCACCTCTCATTGGTTATATTTCATTATGAAAAAATCAATGATAATTGAAAAAACCATATTTAATGACCCACATTCCTCCAATAGACGTGATAAGTAAGATAAACATACAAAAAACTATTTAGAGAATTGGCATTGCATAAATAAACCTCACAATTGAACATGCACTGAAATTTCTCTTCTGTTTTTTTTTTTCACTTGTCAACTAAAAATTCTCATTATATCATTGCAGACAAGCAGACAATACATTTTTCAAGCCCTGATTATAAACATATTAAAAAAGCTGTATTTTTTACATGGAATATTAATGTCAAACAAAATGGTCTGATTATTTCATTTATATCAATTTGATGTGTAAAAATTGTAGAAAGAAACCATTATACATTAATATTATGCATATCTTTATATTAATTTGTTGATGCAAGCTGCTTTCTCAGCTGTCAGAAATGGATAGCAGTTTATATGACTGATTAATGATGAAGGAACAAAAAACAAAATTAACTGTTCTATTAATGGCAAGCAAAACATTAGAAATGCAGAACTGGCATTACTGTATTGCTAATGTTTTATCTGTTTCTTTGAATTTTTTCTTCTGCATATTTGTACTTGATAAAGTCCTTTATAGAAAAGATGATTAATGTGTGGAATGAGTTTGAGGGATGAAGTGAGCTGTATGGGAGCGATGGACTGCATTTGAGTGGTTATGGTGTGAGTCGCTTGGAGAGACTGCTGCTGGAAGGTAGAGAAGTGAATAGAGAGAATGAATCAAATCGAGAGGGGAGTGATGTGAAAGAGCAGGAGAGTAAGACAGGAGAGATTGAAGAAGTGGAAATACGTCCAACTTTCACTATCATTCTTCTCACTTTCACTCTCATTTATCTTTCTTTGTTTCCGTAATTTCGGACTAACATGCGTCCAATTTTCACTATCATTCTTCTCACTTTTACTGTCATTCGTCTTTCTTTGTTTCAGTACTTTCGGTCCAACACGCGTCCAACTTTCGCCATCATTCATTCTTTTTTCGCTATCATTTATTCTTTCGATTTTTTTCACTTGCGATTTCTGCATCACACCATTTCTACTTTCATTCGTTCTCTAAATTTCGTTTCTTTCCGCCTCACTTTCATCCCTTTTAACATCCGTTACAGTTTTCAAATTGCTCTTTTTCTTTTTTCCTGATTTTTTAACATTTTTTCGGCTCTCTTTCTCACCATCCTTCTCTTTCAAATGTGCACTCACAACACAATTGGTACTAACACTTTCTGTCATCAATTTCATATTTGCATTCATCAGTTCCTTGTTCAGGTCACACTTCGCACACACCCTTCTTCCATCCACACTAAACATCCACAAATCATTTATGTAATCGAAGGCATACATATAACAGACCTCACACTTAACGAAACGACTGAAATCTAAATTCAAATCATGGAATGACAATGCCGCCGCCATTTTTTTTTTTTTTCCTCTGCAGGTTACTAGGTCTAATAATAACGATTTCGTATTTAGTTTAGGCAAGAAAAAAACCCCACACTAATAATACCGGTAGCGAACAATGTTTACAGCCGCTCTTCCTCAAACAATTACGCATATATACTTAATTATTCCTAGTAAAACTTATATGAATCAGGAGCTCTTCAAATCGTGTCCGCAGTGCTTGACTCCAAATGCTGTTATAGACCTGGTAATGTGGATGGTGGCGATAGTGAAATGTATAGTCAAATAAGCCAAGCAAATAAGAAAAGGGTGATCATTATGGGTGATTTTAATTATGGCAATATAGACTGGAATGAAGAGATAGCAACTGGAAGTAAAGAAAATGAGTTTCTTGAGTTTTTGAGGGATAACTACCTCAGACAGTATGTAACAGAGGGCACACGAGGATTAAGGGTCTTGGATTTGGTCATCTCATTGGAGGATGTAATTATAAATGAGGTGTCAAATCATCCACCAATTGGTGAAAGTGACCATGAGGTGATTACCTGGGTGGTTGCCAGCAGTGCAAGGACTCCTGTGAAAAAAGGGTATATGTGGAACTACAAGGGGGGTGATTATGAAGAGCTCAGGAGACAGCTTGCAGGTGCAAGGAGGGTGACTTGGTTGGTGAGAGTAGCTAAAGAGAGGTATGAATAGCAGTTAGCTAATGAAGCCAAAAAGAATCCTAGGGAGTTCTTTCGATATGTAGCCAGCAAAAGAAAGAATGATTATGGAAGGATGACATTGATTGGAGGAAATGGTATAAAGACAGCTATTGCAGAATGTGTAGTGGAGATACTTAATGAGCAGTTCATAAAGATCTTTCAATCTTGTGAATGTGACTTCATGGAGAGATTGAGAGCAGCTGATGATGGGGAGGAGAGACTGACTGTAAGTGAGCAAGAGGTGTTTGGGGAGTTCAGTAAACTAGATATAAATAAGGCTGTGGGACTTGATAATATGTCACCACGTATTCTGAAGGAATGTGCCAGAGAGTTGACACCTGCCTTGACATATTTTTTTAATACAAGTCTTGCACTTGGTCAAGTTCCTAAAGAGTGGAAAGAGGGCAAGATTGTGCCACTTCATAAAGGAGGTGATCGAACTCAAACATCAAACTATGGGCCTATCTCTGTGTCAGGTGTTGTGGTTAAGTTGTTGGAGAAGCTTGTGAGAACTAGGATCCAGAGTTGGATTGACAACAATTGTATAATCTTTGATGGACAGCATGGATTTGCTAAAGCGAGGTCATGTTTTAGTAATCTACTTACTTATTACAATAAAGTGACTGCTTCCTTGGACAGAGGAGAAGGATACACAGTAATATACTTGGATTTCGCAAAAGCTTTTGATAGAGTACCTCATGATAAGTTGACAGTCAAACTAGAGCAGATGGGGTTGGATATTAGATTAGTGCATTGGATTGGAGACTGGCTATCTGATAGGTATCAACAGGTTGTGTATGGGGTGTGATATCCAGGAAAAGGAAAGTCACTAGTGGAGTGCCTCAGGGGTCTGTTTTAGGACCATTACTATTTAACTTGTATATTAATGATATTGGCGAAGATTTCGATGGAGATATTCAGTTGTTTGCAGATGATGCAAAGTTGGGACAAACCATAAAGAGTAGTGAAGATGTTGTGGCCTTGCAAGAAGACTTGAATAAATTGAGTGATTGGGCAAGTAAATGGGGATGTGAGTTCAATGTTGCAAAATGTAAGGTTTTAAAATTTGGAAAACAAAGATGGGATGCAGAATTTATGCTTGGTGAGAATATATTGTTGGAAGTAGAGGAAATAAGAGATCTGGGGGTGATAGTGGATAAGGATCTAAAATTTAGGGGACACATCGCCAAAATTGTGAAGACAACACAAAGACTTCTGGGGATGATGCAGAGGACACTGACGTGTAGAAGTAGTGAGATTCTTGTTCCATTGTATAAGGCTTTGATTAGGCCACACATGGACTATTGTGCCCAGATTTGGTCACCAGGTTTTCAGAAGGATGAAGAGATGTTGGAAAGAGTCCAAAGGTGACTGACTAAGGTAGTTTCTGACCTCTGGAATGTCGAGTATGAGGAAAGATTGAGAAGATGTAATTTGCAGAGTCTAGTGGAGAGAAGGAAGAGGGGAGATATGATAGAGACCTACAAGTTGGTAAGGCTTTGTTATAAGATCAATGGTGGAGAAGTTCTACAGAGAATAGTGGGAGATCAGGGGAGAACCAGAGGTCATCCCTGGAAACTGTATAAAGAGGGTGTGAGTAGGGGAGTGAGAGGGAGGTTTTTTTCGTGCAGAGTTGTGAATGATTGGAATGCCTTGCCTGAGAGTGTGGTGTCTGCAACGAGTTTGAGTGTGTTTAAGACATGGTATGATGAGATGTGTGTGTGATAAAAGGACTTCCCAGATGAGTCTTTGACTCCATGAGGTCTTGTTTAATAATAATAAAAACTAGATGCGTCGTTAAATTTAATTATAACAATTAATTCTGTTTTTTGTTTCTTTATTATTATGTGCATAGTTATATTTAATGGCACAGTAATAGACAGTGAGGTAGAATAATTAAAAAAAAAAACAGCATGGATTTCAAAGCTATGTAAATTCTTGGATTTAAAGATCACTGTAAATCATATTTGTTTAATCACTCATACTTTAATCATGGAAACACAAAAATATTTTCATTGCAATTAAACTAGTGACAAGGCAACTAGAGTTTTTGTTGTTGTTTTTTCCTTTACAAAAGAATGTATGTGCATACCCATGGATATATATTGTGACTGCTGAAAGATTTTATTTTAAAAAATTCCAACTTAGTACAGATTTTAAAATCCCTTATTTTTATTTAAAATTATGCATATTTAACTAATTTTCCATATAATGAAATGCTGTATGAATGACACTTATCTAGTTGGCCTATGAAAACCAACCAAATATCTAAAAAATAAATTATACTTAAAAGAAATAATATCCTTGTTTTTATCCTTTATCGAAACATGAGCAAACAAATGCTTACAAATTAAGTAACATCGTGACTGGCTACTCATATATAGAGGTATATAATTTTATATGAAATTGCTCTAGTATCTCATAATGCATAGCACACTCTCTTTGGTCAAAAATTCTATAACAGAATTTTTGACCAAATGTTGCATTATTTACTAAAATGCATCCAACAAGTTAATATCGAATTACATGCAGGTGAAGTACCCATATAACATGTGATGAAATTATTATTATTATTATCCCAAGACCCTCCATGAAGTCAAATACTCATAGTGGGAGGTCCCTTGATCATTCCCACAGCTAATCATAACATGACTCAAATACATTCAAATTAGATAATTTAAACTGAAATATATATTGATTTTTAATTGACCAGTAATTAAAAAATCAATACATATTTCAGTTTAAATTATCTATTTGAGTGACCAAATATAGCTTAACAATGATACATTCAAATTCTCTGCAGACACAGCAGTCTCAGGCAATGCATCCCAATCAATTACAACTCTCCATACAAAAAACCTGCTGTTCACTCCCTTGCTCACACTTGCCAGGGATGACTTCTTGTTCTCCTTCCCATTTCCTACCATTTTATGAAAAACCACTTCAGTGTTAATCTAATAACAACTCCTTATTAACTTGTACAACTTGCATGTCTCTATCATATCACCCCCTCTTCCTCCTATTAATTAGACTCTGCAAATTGCGTCTTCTCAACTTTCTTCATACTCAATATTCCAGAGACCAAAAACTACCATAGTCAATTGTCTCTAGACCCTTTCCAATATCTCTTCATCCTTTTGAAAACCAGGTGACCAAATATTTGCACATAATAGTCCATATGTCACCTAATAAAAGCCTTACAATGGAACCTGAATCTCCTTACTTCCACAAGTCAGTTTCTCCACATCATTGTTAGAATTAGTTGTTTTGTCTTCACATTTTTGGCAATGTGTCCTCTAAATTTCAGATCCTTATCCATCATCATCCCAACATCTCTTATTTCCTCCACCTCTAACAATGTATTCCACAACAGTGAATCCTACATCCCATCTTTGTGCCTTCATAGCAAAATTGGAAAAACAATGATACATTACACCCTTCGATTAGAAAAGGCCCGAGTTCAATTTGCATTTTGACAAGAGGAATCTTTATATGGGCTTTTTCAATTGAAGGTGAGTCAGTCAATCTCATACAAGCATAGCAGGGTTTTTTCCCCTACTGGAAACTCAGGTTTTTCATCCACATACAGGCAAATTGGCAATCAGAACACACCAAATTTACACACAAAAAATACCATCATTGGTGGTGATGGTCAGTAGATGGTGTTCATGGTAGTGTGTGTAGTGGGAAAGTTAAGCAGTACATGAGACTGTGTGTAACAGAGTGGAGGAGAGTGCCCTCCTGTGATGAGTCCTTAGACTTTTTGAAGGTGTCACATAATAATAATAATAATAATAATAATAATAACAATAATATAATTTTGCAACATTGAACTAGTATCTCCACTCCTGTGCCAATTCACACAGTCTATTCAAGTCATCTTGTAAGGCCACAACATCTGCTTTACTCCTCATAGTTCTTCCCAGCATTGTATCATTTGTGAATAACTGAATATCCCCTTTTCAATCTTTCCCAATATCAATAACATACAAGTTATTATTATTATTATTACGGGTATCTCCATGGAGTCAGTAGACTCATCGCGGGAGACCCAAACTAGCAAAACAATATCTGTCATATCTCTTCTTGAATTCATTTACAGACGAAGAGCTCACAACTAAGTCAGGCAATGAATTCCACTCATTCACCACCCTCCAGGCAAAAAACCTTGTTCTGACACCTTTGTTAACCACACTCTTCTTTAATTTCCAGAGATGACCTCTTGTTCTTCCATCACTATCACACAGCTGAAACATTTCCCCTGCATCAATCCTATAAAAACCTTTTAGTAATTTGAATGTTTCTATCATATCCCCTCTTCTTCGCCTATCAACCAATCTCTGCAATCCACAAGTTTATCTCTGGATGTCAGTGTGTTCCTCAACAACTAAGTAATCCTATGTGCAATCTTGGACACCTTAGCAATGTGTCCTCTGAACTTCATCTCCCTATCTACCAATACCCCTAAGTCCCTAGCCTCATCAATCTCTTGGAGTACCTTTCCATCGATGTAGTACACAGCTGGTAATCTTTTAATCCCAAAATGCATGACTTTACACTTTTCCACATTGAACTGACATCCATTTTCTTTTGCCCATTTTACCAGCTTATTTAAATCCTCCTGCAAACTTTCAACATCAGCTTGATTTTTTATTGCACTACACAACTTTGCATCATCAGCAAACAACTGAATATCTCCCTTTAAGCCGTTTCCTATATCATTTATATACAAATTAAACAACATTGGCCCAAGCACAGAGCCCTGAGGCACACCACTGGTCACCTGCCTCATTCTGGACTCGGCTCCTCCATACACCACCTTATGGTATCTCTCCCTGAGCCATTCTCCTATCCATATCACCAATTTAATATCCATTCCCATCTGCTCCAATTTGCGTAACAGTGTTCTATGGGGTATCCTGTCAAAAGCCTTAGCAAAATCCAGAAGTACCACTGTGTAGCCAGTTCCTTTGTCCAACTCAGATGTTATTCTATTATGAATAGTTAATAGATTGCTAAGGCAGGATCTACCTTTAACAAAACCATGTTGGCCTCTATAGAGTATCATATCCTGATCCACCCATTCTTGAATTTTGTCTTTAACCAACTTTTCCAATACTTTTACCACTACTCCTGAGATGGTGATTGGTCTGTAATTCAATACTGCAGTTTTAGAGCCACCCTTATGCAAAGGAACCACTTTGCCTAACTTCCACTCCCTAGGGACCATACCAGAGTTCAAACTTAAGTTAAATATCCAGGTGAGAGGGGTTGACAATTCATTTGCACATTCACGCAACACCCGAGCTGATATTCCATCTAAGCCTACCGCAGTGTTTGCATTTAAGTTTTGCAATATATTTAATACCTCTGATTCTTTAGCTTCAATTCTCACATTAGGTATTGCTGTAGGTATAGAGATATCCTCACTTGGGTGATAGACTTTTGAAAAGTGATCACTCAGTAACTCGACTATTACATCTGATTTTGTCACCTCAATACCATCAGCACCCACTAAGGTTATCCTTCCGAAGTCATTCTTCCTCTTACTTGCCACATAGCGGAAGAACTCTTTGGGATTACCCTTGATCTCTTTGGCTAAGGTCTTCTCATAATCTGATTTAGCTTTTCTTACTATGCTGGTAACCTTCCTAGCTTGAGCCTTGTACTGCTCATGGGTGTCCTGATCGCCTTTCTCCTTGTAAATTCTCCATAACATTTTCTTTTTTTGCAGTTCAAGCTTGATACTACTGCTCATCCATCTAATGCCTGCCTTGTTTGACCTCCTAACCATGGGGACACAATCTGATATTGCTTTCCTCAGATACCCGCTGATTTTATCCCAAGCACTGCTAACATCTTTCCCTTGCAATATGTTCTGCCATGGGATGGCTGCAAGCTCACTCCGAAGCTTGTTATAATTGCCTAACCTGTAGTTCCGTACATACCCCTTCTTAATAGAAAAATCCACAGATTTTGCAACCTCCCAAGTCAATACCACATGATCGCTTTCACCAACTGGAGGTAACGAGGACACCTTACTTATGCATATAACCTCTGAACCAATAACCAGGTCCAACACTCTCACACCACGTGTCCCTTCAGTTACGTGCTGTTTCAAGTAATTATCTCGTAGAAGATGTATGAATCCCATTTCCTTTTTGCTACGTGATATTTCCTCCTTCCAATTGATATCACCGTAATTAAAATCCCCCATAATAATCACCAAGCCTTCACTCATTGCACTAAGTTGCTGATGCATGAATTCAATATCTCCCCCCGTACTCCCTGGCCTATAGCAGCATCCAACTGTATATTTGGTTGCGTTGGTCACTATTTCGCACCAGACTGCCTCAAATGAACTCTCATTCACATGTCTATCATCATGATATACTACTTTCTTTGGCTGCAACACATCAGCTATCATCAATCAACAGTACTCCTCCTCCTGTTCTATCTTCTCTATCCTCCCTGAAAATACTGTACCCATCACATTCAATTCCAGTGATCACATCTTCTGCTGACAGCCAAGTTTCACTAATGCCTACAACTTTTGGTGAGATTTCACTGATTAATGCCAAAAATTCTTCTCTCTTATTTCGAATGCTTCTAGCATTGGTATACAAAAATTGCAGATTCCCTCTAGATCTTGTACCGGCTTTAGAACTGATATATAAGTCACTAACTACCGTAGTCCTATGCCGATTTTTATCCCCTCTCTTCTGCAATTTATTCAGCCTATAAGGATCAATAAATACAAAGTTAAACAGTAATTACTCTAAAACAGACCCCTGAGGCACACTACTAGCAACTTTCCTCTTCTGGGATATTGCTCCCCTATACACAACTTGCTGATACCTATCAGATGGCCAAATAGTTTGTTATGTTGTCATCTACCCAGTGGATATCTTCAAAAAAAAAGTTAAAAATGTCATAAGAAACACTTTCAATGTGTAGTTTCAAAAAACACACATACACAATATAACTTTGCATTATATATCTGCAAGATTTAAGATAACTAGTGGTGTACCATAAGGATCAGTCCTTGATCCACTGTTATTCAATCTGTACATTAATGAGATTGGGAAGGATTTTTCCAGTATAACTCAAAAGATAATTGCAATGTTGAAACAAACATGTAAAGATAAGGATGCCATTTTTGCCACTTTACAAGGCCTTGATAAGACCTCCCTTGGACTATTGTGTGCAGGTCTGGTCTCCTGGTTTCCATTGTGATTCTGATATAGTGGAGAGAGTGTTAAAAATGATATCAGAATTGTGGAATACTGATTAATGAAGAGAGATAGAGAATTTCTAGACAGCAGACATTAGCAAACAGGAGAAAGAGGGGGTGATATGATTGAGACTTACAAACTTCTGAAAGGGTCACACAGGATTTCAGTTGATGGAATTTTTCATTTTATGGAAAGTAGGGAAAGGACAAGAGGACATCCTTAGAAGATGAGAATGAATGCCGCTAAGAAGGGAATGAGAGCTAGATTTTTCTCCCATAGGGTTGTGCATGACTGGAATGAAATGATGAGGTCCCTTCCTGGAGGTCTCTTTAATGATCTAAATAGAAAAATTTTTACTCAGTGTGTTTCTAAATGTTTTACTCACTGGAAGTGATTCTTATTGTATTAGCTATTCTGAGAATATCAACAACACACTAAGATGAAATATAGTAAGCAAATCCATGGTGAATGAAAAACTGTGTGTGTGTGTGTGTGTACTGTGGCACTTCATATTTTTGAACAAAAGAAAAAAAAAAGTGTTAATTCTACAAAGAATTAGTACTAATTGCAAGACATCTGAATTTTTTTTTAAATTTTCGTTATAATTATACCTTTTTGGTAAACTTCATCTAGCAGATAACTACTGAAAGACTGGATGCTCTCCAAATATTTTGTATATGCTGCCTGTAAAAGAGAGAGACTAATATAGAAATGACAAAACATTTCTAATCAAATATAAAATAATGAATGTTTTGAAGCAGGTGAAATGTAAAATTATATCTAACAAAAAAGATTTTGTTAGATATAATGAAATTATCTTAATTATTAGATTATAATTATTAGACATAATTAGAAATGATTAAATAAAATCTGAATAATTAGAAAAAAAATTAGAAATATTAGTAAATATTTCTATTAGAAATAATTATCAAATATAAAATGAAATTTGGGCTACTTCATACTCACTCTGTCTGTGGAGTTATACTGGAAGAAGTGGAGGTAGCAAGAGATCATAGGGGTGATTGTAGATAGAAACTTGAAGTTCAAAGGATATATTACAGTTGTGAAGATATCTCAGAAAACTGCTGCAATACTGAGCAAGACACTGATCATGAGACATAAAAGGGTGGTAGTCCCATTGTATAAAGCTTTGATCAGACCACATCTGGATTTTTCTGCTCAGATCTGGTCACTGGTATTTGAAGAGGATGAAGTAATCATGTGTAGAGACATAAAAGGGTGGTAGTCCCATTGTATAAAGCTTTGATCAGACCACATCTGGATTTTTCTGCTCAGATCTGGTCACTGGTATTTGAAGAGGATGAAGTAATCATGGAGACAGTACAAAGATAACAGAAATGATATCATTACTGTACAATGTTGATTATGAGGATAAACTGAGGGCATGCAGATTGCAGAGTTTGGTGGACAGAAGACAAACGGGGAGAGGGGGGGTAATCATTCAGATGTTCAAGCCGATGAACGGTTGTTATCAGATTAACAGTGGGAAGATTTTTCACATGATAGAACAAGTGGGGAAAAAAAGAACAAGAAGCCAATCCATCTTCTTTTTCCAAATCCAAATCCTTCATTTTGCAAAAAAAAGTAGTGAGTAAAAGAATATTCTAATTACTTCTTCCTTTTCCCTGATCACCAGTGCTGTATATAACAACTTGTAGTTATTATTTAGAAGAATCTCATCTCTTTTTGTCTTCTATGGTGTTTTGATAACATCAATTAGGTTGGTGTAGTAGTTCTCTAATTCTTGCCTGTTCTACTCCTTTTCCATTGATACCTCTTATACTGATTGTGCCAATTTGGAATATTGATAGCAAGTTTGAATTGGTTCCAGTAGTTGACTTTTTTATTGTCTGCCTTGGTTCCCTGATGAAAACAGCAGGGAATGTTTAACTGGGAAATACTCCAGCTTTCATCATTTTACAAAAACATTTTCTTTTGGATCAAGTCAATATGGAATATAATTTTGTCTGATAAATTCAAAATTTCCAGCACATCCCCATTCATTCATTCATTCAGTATCCAGGTAGATATCTACTATCAGGGCCCACCAATTCATACTGACATTCATTCCCAGTCATAAATTCATGGATTAATCTTTTCAACTTGTATGTTGGCTGATGTTAGGTAGCTTTGCAGTTCCTGCATAATATATTAAGCTTTAATAATCTATTTATATGAATTCAACATGAACTGGAGGTTAAGATAATTATATTATATTATATATTATAAGTAAGAAAAATGAAAATTATAACAAAGTATGATTGGGCACCTCCCACCAGAAGACCCTAACCAAATTCTTGAAGATTATGTTTAAATTATAAAAGCAAATGATACCATAATGCAGCTTTCTTTTTACGATAACTGAAAATAATGATAACATTTGGTTTAGGCCTCATTTTTAAATGCATTATACAAAGAAATTTTACCTTGACTTATTTAATTCTTCCTCTGAGGTTAATCTTGGAAATAACCGCAACAAGGATAAGGTGGTTAGCCCTATGCCTCCAGGTGCGTCCTATGTCTGTAGATGTGTGTGTGTTCATGGGGCCAGTTTGCCTGTTCTCGGGGATGAAAAACCCGAGTTTTTGGATGAAAAAAAACCCTATACCTCCATATAAGACCAGCTAAGTCACCTTTCATTGAAAGAGACCAGATAAAGGTTCTTCACGTCACTGACGGGAATTGAACCAGGTCTTTCCAACCAAAGGGTTTCACCTATAATGACTGAGCTAAGGAGACTCTATTTTGTTACCAAAATGCTAAATTTAATATACAACTGACCCTTCAACAACACGAGGGTTAGGGGCGCCAACCCCCGTGCAGTTAAAAATTCATGTATAACTTCTGACTGCCCAAACACTTAACTACTAATACTGTTGACCAGAAGCCTTACCAATCAAACGATCAATTAATACATATTTTGTATGTTATATGTATTATATACTGTATTCTTACAATAAAGTATGCTAGAGAAAGGAAAATGTTATTAAGAAAATCACAAGGAAGAAAAAATATATTTATGGTACTGCACGATACCGTATTTATCAATACCGTAAGTTTATGTCGTCTGTTTACAAGATGAATCATCTGTCTGTCAATACCTACATCAATATTGTCTTATATGATAGAAAACACTGTAGATGTTATACATCTTACTAACACCAGACATCAAAAATGAAAATATAATGTGATAAAGAAATTCATATATATTTACAGGTATAACAATTCATGCATTGATAATGAAGCAGCAGTAATATGATTGTTTTATGGTGGCCTAGTGTAATCGATACGATTGCTTAATGGTAACCTAGTCTATACACTAAATAAATGAATCGTTATAAAATTTTTATTTTATGCTAATTAAATAAATGTAACTAATTAATTTTATGTAGTTATGATTTAATACTGCATCTTTACATTTGTTTACATTTCTCTCAACTGTGAATGGTGCCATGTATGGTCTATAAGTGTTTGTGTGCATAAGTTTTGATAAATTTTAACTCTTTATAATAGATTTGTGTATATTTTATGGTAGTAAATGATACAATAAACTAGTATCTACATTTATTTTTTGCATTCATGGCAAACTTAACTTTTGCTTAATTTTTTCGATATTTTGAGGCTATGCTGGTTGTCTGTGAGTTTTTTCAAATTGTCACAAATCTCCAACAATTTTCCAATATATTTATTGAATAAAATTTTCATATAAGTGCAGTTCATATAACTGTGAAGTTCAAACCCATGTTGTTCAAGAGTCAACTGTATAGTCATTTTAAGTATACATGGATACAACTAAAAAAATTTAAGTGTAACTAATAATCTTGTGAGATGAACATTTTGAATTTATAAACAAGTTTCACATTCAATTTTCATACATTAAAACTCTATGAACTTGTGAACTGATATACTAATACAATTTCACACCAAAATTATGAAAGTTCAAAAGATAACTTATGAAATTTAGCTGCTATGGCAAGTGAAACAATTAAAATGTTGATGTTTTTAAATTGTAAATGGTCACTTATTGCTGATATCAGATAAAATAATATCTGTGATTTTTGTGTGATTTTTAATTAGATAATCAAGTTTTACAAGGGAGGTCTGCAAGGTTCTCAGCCTCGACCATAAATGGCAACACTATCGGCAAGAGATTTTTTTTCTAAGTTGGTACATCTGTCATAAGCATCCATGTGAAATTGCAAGTCATTCTATCAAGTAGTTTATTTTATACAGCTGTATGAAGCAAAAGTGTTGCCTGTACCCTTGAAATGGATAAAATTGAGTATCATGCGGTTATAAAATTCTTTGTAAAAGAAGGTTTACATCAAAATAAATTCAATCGAATTTCTTTTGGCATTAAACTTTTCCCAAAACTAAAACTCTTCCTCGCTGGTCAGCGTTTTTCTTTGAATTAAGAGGTGATTGCAGCTGTAGAGGGGTATTCTGCAGATCTTACTGAGTACCACTACAGGGATGGGATAATGGTGCTGGTGCATCGCTGGAATAAATGTATTAGTCTTAAGAAAGATTATGTTGAAAAATAAAAATAATTTTGAAATTATAAATTCGTTTTTTCATTGTTAGGCCAAGAACTTTTCAGACCACCCTCGTATAACTTCCAAAATTTTTAAGTTTCCTGTCTATGTTCAAAGTCTGTGTTTCTGTGAAATAAATAACACAACAATAAAGCTCTGTTGTGAGTATATTTTTCACTTAGTTAGACTATAATAAGTTTAGTTTAATCCTTTATCCAAGTGTGAGCAAACAAAGTTTGTGCCTGAAAGTATCTTCAGATACTGGGGTAAGGTAGTACAACACCGGGCAACTTGTTGCAAAGGTGGAGAAAGTTCTAATCACTCCTATCTCAGTATCTCCCATAATGCAAAGCACATCTCCTTGCTGTACTTGTTGTACTACCTTACCCCAGTCCTGAAGATACTTTCAGGTGCAAACTTTGTTTGCTCACACTTGGATAAAGGATTAAACTAAACTTATTATAGTCTAACCAAGTGAAAAATAAACTCTCAATATCTTTCTCTGAATCTGGAGTAATTTAATAATAAGGTTGTACACCCTTTCTCAACTCCTATAGGTTGGGATGACCTCTCATTTCTTCTGCCTTGGTGTCTCCACTACTAGGCTTGGCTCCCACTGACAAGACCTCAATAAAGGTCAAAACCGGTGGGGGACTATTATGAGTTCACTCTCTCTTAAGGCTTTTGCCTTAAGGGAGCAATTTGAGTCTCCGGGAAAAGCGTTTTCCAGCACGGCCCGGTGAGGGGCTTTGTCGGTGAATGCTTTTCTTTGGAATATGAGCGGTTCTGCTCGGTGGTGGTGGTGGTGGGTGGAAGGCCATCACTGAGTAGAGCCAACGCTGAGATGGATGGTCTTTTGCCCACAATTGAGTGGCCTAGGGATCGTCCGAATTTTTAGAGACGGCTTTACTTATTCATAAGGTTGAAACTGGTATGGGTAGTAGCCCTTGCCTTAATACATAGCATTACACATATCCGCAAGGAGATGTGCTTTGTATTATGGGAGATACTGAGATAGGAGTGATGAGAGCTTTCTCCACCTTTGCAATGAGTTGCCCAGTGTTGTACCACTTTACCCCCGTCCTGAAAATACTTTCAAGCACAAACTTTGTTTGCACACACTTGGATAAAGGATTAAACTAAATTTATTATAGTCTGACCAAGTGAAAAATAAACTTTCAACATCTTTCTCTAAATCCAGAGTAATTTAATAAAAAGGTGGCACATCATTTGGCAGCTCCTATAGGAGGAGATGACCTTGCTAATGCTTCTGCCTGGTATCTCCACTTGGGCCTGGCTCCCACTGAAGAGACCTCAATATAGGTTGAAACTAGTTTGGGTAGTGGCCCTTCCCTTAATGCATAACATTATACATATCCGCAAGGAGATGTGTTTTGCATTATGGGAGATACTGAGATAGGAGTGTTGGTAGCTTGCTCCACCTTTGCAAGGAGTTGCACGGTGTTGTACCACTTTACCCCAGTCCTGAAGATACTTTCAGGTGCAAACTTTGTTTGCACACACTTGGATAAAGGATTAAACTAAATTTATTATAGTCTGACCAAGTGAAAAATAAACTTTCAACATTTTTCAATATACTGCTGTAGTTAAAAATCTCTCATAACAATCATTCTTCTTGCACTTTCCAAGCTCAGCTGTCTAAACATCTCCTGGTCCCCACCTTCTGTGCTCTTTTGTTTGTAGCAAAACCCCACTAAATATCCCATCTTGCCCACCTCTACCTCACACCATATGCTTTCAAAATCCTTAGTGTCACTGCCTTCCAAAGCCTCCACTCTTAGAGGATATAAGTCGTCATTTGAATAAGAAGTATTGAACAAGAAATAGTCAAGTGATGTTTGAGGAGAAGTAGTATTGAGGGGGGAAGGCTGTATACATTGAGAAGGATAAATCAAGTGAGAGTTAACTGGATGAGTAGAATCATTAAGCAGGTCTAGCACAATGTTGAGGTATAAAAGGTTATCAAGTAGGCTCATATACAAGGGAAAGCATCAGGAAAAAGAGTGACTAACACAGTAAGGCAAAATCAAATTATGAGAGAAAATTAGATGGGCATGCAAAAGGAAATCCCACAGTTCTTTCATTACCTTTCAATTAAAAGGAAGAATGATAAGAAAATAACGTTAATAAATGCTGATAGCGGGGAGGTGAGAAAAGCCTAAGAAATAGTTGAATTACTGAGCAATCAATCTGCGAGTTTGTATTATCCAGGTGGAGATACTGCAGTGATTGATGTGATGGGGGGGACTGATATAGCTGTTGAAAGTTTTTTTTTTTTTTTTTACTCAGTTACAAATTATACTCCATGAGAAAATACATTCTTGTTTAATCCTTTACCCAAGTGTAAGCAAACAAAATTTGCATGTGAAATATCTTCACAACTAGACTACTTGAATATAGAGGCTGTTTACTTCACATCAACTGCCTCACTGTCCCATAATGCACAGCACACTTCCTTTTGGACATGTATATAGCTATGTATCATGGGAAGAATCACCACTCAGACCAGGTTAGATTTTCAGTCAGAACTAGACCCAGGATGATACTGTAGAATCAATTATTATCAATATACACATCGGAAAGGAAATAAGCAGTGCATTATGAGGTGCTGAGGACTGATGTGAGGTCAAAAACATTACAAATAGTCCAATTGTGAAGATATTTATGCACAAACTTCATTTATTTACACTAGTAAACAATTAAACAAGAATATAATTTCTTATCAACTATAAGAAAATCATATACTTTGTAACCAAGTAATAAAAAAACTTTTTTACAAGTATCACTAATCCAGAGTATTTAAATAGTATAGTGATATGCTATTTTACTTCTTGTATATGGAACATATATGATTTTGACATTGATTTAACATCAGTATTTTATGGGTCCAACTCCCACTGACGAGACCTCAATAAAGGTGAATAATACCTGAAATTAAATGTTTTTGGAAGATGGGATCTCGGTGTCATTCCCTTTGGAATAATCTCTAAGAGCGAGAACTTCTCGTCATACTTGGAATTCCCTTCTCCACCTGTCCAATACTACTATTTCAAGAACTAATAGCAAAAGCAATGAAACCTCAGAAACTGGAAAATCAGGCCACTTTCTCCCTTCTTCTAAAGCCATACTGAAAATCATAACTTTCCTCTTCAGCTGTACATAATAAATATTACAAACATTACAGAAGCCAAAGAAAAACAATAATATAGTAAACCTGTGCAATTTTTGGTCCAGATGATACAAAGAAGTTAAAAAGAATTTCTTCAACTATCAAAGAAGCATGGAGGCTTGGGGTTTCAGTAAAAGTCTGCTAATTAAGCAATACAGCCTCAAAAATTCATAAAATGTTACAGAACCAATCACACATGTGCAGGCTTTCTCCAGTACTACCTTATTATAGTCTAACCAAGTGGGAAAAAAAAAAAAAAAAACTTCCAACATATCATCACCTCTCTTTCTCCTATCCATTAGACTGCAAATTGCATCATCTCAACCTTTCTTCAGAAACATTCCAGGGTCAGAAACTATTTCAGTCAATTGCCACTGGACCTTCTCTAACATATCTTCATCCTTTTGAAAACAAGATGACCAAATCTGTGCAGAGTAGGTTCATATGTGGCCTAATCAGAGCCATATATACAATGGAACTAGAATCTCCTTACTTCTACAAATCAGTGTCCTCTGCATCATCCCCAGAATTCATTCAGTTGTCCTCACAGTTTTGGCAATATATCCTCTAAATTTCAGATCCTGATCCACGATCATCCCAAGATCTCTTATTTTCTTCACCTCCAACAATATATCCCCCACAAAGAGTTAATTCTATATCCCATCTTTGCTTTCCAAATTTTAAAATCTTACATTTTGCAACATTGAACTGGCATACCCACTCCCATGCCCATTTACTCAGTCTATTCAAGTTTTCTTGTAAGGTTCAACATCTGCTCTGCTCCTGAATAGTTTGTCCGTGCCAACTTTGCCTCATGGAAACAACTGAGTATCCCCATTCAAATCTTTCCCAATATCATTAACATAAAAGTTAATCAGCAATGGCTTTAAAACAGAACAGATCCCTAAGGCACACCACTAGTAACATTCCTCTTCTGGGATATTGCTCCCCTATACACAACTTGCTGATATCTATCAGAGAATCTCCAATCTGATGCACTACTCGAATATCCAACCCCCATCCACTGTAGTTTGACTATCAACTTGTCACGTGGTAATCTATCAAAAGCCTTTGCAAAGTCTAAATATACTACCATGTATCCATCTCCCACATTCAATGCTGCTGTCACCTTATAGTAATAGTAAATAGATTACTAAAACATGACCTCCCTTTAGCAAATCTGTGCTGTCCATTGAAGATAATACCATTATTTTCAACCCAATTCTGAATTCTGATTCTCACCAGCCTTTCTAACACTTTAACTAGAACACCTGACACACAGATTGGTCTATAATTTGATACTTTACTTCAGTAACCTCCTTTATGAAGTGGTACAATCTTGCTTTCTTTCCACTCCTTTCAAAGTTGACCCAATGTAACATTCATATTAACACCCCAACTGGCCAGGACGTATATATACATCCAGATAAATCTGGATATGATTCTGTAACACCTATTGAATAATAGGTGGTGTCTGCAGAGAATCTGAGTGTGTTTAAAGCACGGTATGATGAGCTGTGTGTATGATAAAAGGACCTTCTAGATGAGTCTTTGACTCCATGGGATCTTGGGTAATAATAATAATAATAATATTGAATAATATGGATAAGAAGTGCAAGTTAGTCTCACTATTTCATCCACCTCAGCCGGTAGAGAGGTTAAACACATATGTCAAGGCAGATGTCAACTCCCTTCGCAGTTCCTTCAAAATACAAGGTGATATATCATCAGGACCCACAGCCTTATTAATACCAAGTTCGCTTAATTCTCCATATACTTCTCCTTATCATCATCCACTGCTCTCAAACTCTCCATGATATTACATTTACAAGGATGAAAGACCTTTATGAACTGCTCATTAAATATCTTAATAATGTCCTCTGCAGCAGTTGTCTTTAGACCATTTTCTCCAATCAATGGCATCTGACCATAATCATTCTTATTTTTGCTGGCTAAATGAAAGGTGTTCCCCACTGTTCCATGCTCTTAGCTCGCTGTGATGTAATCAACTGGAGAGCAATCTAAGGCAATGAATGCCAACTTAAGTGGTTAATTTGGAAAAGGACAACCAACTGAGTACCAATCGTGCCTGGATTTTTAAGGTTCCAACTGGTCTTTTCGTTATTCAACTGCATGAGATTGGTGAAAATAACAAAAGACAATCTTGGGTGCATGATATAAAGGAGCTGAGGCCTCTTTTCTTTCTCTCTCTCTCTCTTACTATTCATCTGTCTTTCTTCCTCTTAATGCTATCATGCTTCCTTGCACCCTGTACTACTCTAGATCTATAATGAATATCCCTTAACTTTTTTTTTTTCACCTCAGTAAGATCAAAACTAGTCTGGTAAGTGAAACTTTCCATAGTGCATAGCAACATACACATTCAAAAGGAAGTGTGCTGCATATTATAGGATAATGAGGCAATTGATGTGAAGTCAAAAGCCATTAAGTGCAAATAGTCTAGTCATGAAGATACTTTAAGTGCAAATTTTGTTGCCTATACTTGGTAAAGGATTAAATAAGAATGTAATTTTTTATCACGTATAATTTAGGGATTAATATGACAATAAAGGCATGTGATCTAAAATGTTTAGAATATTAAGAAATCTCTATATGAAAAGTGCAAAAGAAAAGACAGTGCTCTGAAAAGTGCTGTTTAATTTAAGTCTCAGCACTGGAATCTCAAAACAAATGTAAATGTAGCAAATTACAGACTGATTAGTATTGTAGGACCACTCCTACAAAACTAATCAGTACAAAACGAAGGTGGTGGTTAAAATATTGGTAACACTGATTAATGGCAGAATCCAGGTATGAATATATAACATGATAATCTAAACAACATGAGAATGGCTTTGGGAGGAGAAGGTCTTGTGTTAGTCATCTACTGACTTCCTATAATAAAGTGATATTTGAGTTGAATAAAAGAAATAGCTACATCATGATACTGTTAGCCTTTTTTAAAGGAATTTGAATGATACTACATGGAACCCTATTATGCAATTTGTTAAAAATAAGGATGGACATGAGTAGGTGAAATGAATAAGAGAGTGGCTGATGGACATACATCAGAGAGAAATATAGGATACAGCTGACTCAAAGAAAGGGCAGGTGACCAGCACTATGGTACAGAATTCTATGCTTGGACTGCTACTGTTCCATTTATGCATTAATAACATTGGGAATGGTTTCAAGAGTAGTATATTCAGATGTTTGCCAATGATGCTAAAATGGAGAGGACAATGGTCAAAAACGATAATGTAGAGGTTTATATTATAAGCGCCTCCGTAGCGCAATTGGAAGAACGACGGTACATTGCGCCCTTCGACTAAGTTCGATTCTTGTCGTGATGGGAGGAATCTTTATGTGGACTTTTTCAATCGAAGGTGAGTTCACCGATCTCATAAGGCAGTAGCAGGATTTTTTTCTCCCGGAAACTCGGGTTTTTCATCCCGCACACAGACAAATCAGCCCTTCAGAACACACGCAATTTACAGACAAAAAATACCAGTTGTGGTTGTGGCGATAGTTGGCGTTGATGGAGATGATTGGTAGTAGAGGTTCGGTGTAGTGGTGGAGACAATTGTATAGTGGGTATCCTCCTGCAATGGGTCTTCGGACTCCTTGGAGATACCACGAATAATAATTATATTTTAGGTGGGAAATAAATTTAATTGTCCAATGTGAGAACACCACTGCCCTTATTGGCATTTTTTATTTTCTATTTTATTTTTCTAACTTTGCACTGAAACAGTGCTACATACTATGGTCCCACAGGTAGAACCAGAAGAGGTCTAGGCCCCAACAATATTCTGTGCTACCCAACTCCAGACTTGGGGATTTGAGAAGTCATTCTCTGGCAAGTCCTCCTTATAGGGCACACAAGTAAGTCCTTATGTACCCTACAAGGCACCCAGCAAAGAGATTATCTTAAAATTAGCCCAAGAGAGTACAAAGCCTACTATAACACTGCTGACAACATACACCTTTAAAAAACACAGTTGCAGAGATTAATTTTGGTACGATGTGATGTTCTTCCTGAAGTAGCTATACCAAGTCTTGGTATTCAGCATAATGGGCAGCTTTCTCATGATGAAGGGTACTGAGTGACCACCAAGCACTCACAACTTGTACATCAATAACAACTAATTCATCTCCTCTCTTTACTACAAGATCAGGGTTCCTTAATCCAATGTCAGTCCTATACTGGGGTTCTACTGCTGTTATCCAACATTTATGCTTCCATCTATTCCCTATAACCCTCACTATTGCATTGTGTCTTCTGACACACACACACACACATATGAGCCAAAGTTTCTCTGCTCTGACAGCCTACTCTACAGTTCCCGACCACTGCTTCCTGGAGTTATACAAGCTCAATTCAGCAAAGCATTAATTCTTGTCCTATTGAATCTGTATATTCAAAACCAGGCAGGAGGTGAGTTCCATCCTTGATCCATTAATACCGAGAGGGAATGTGCTTCGATCCTCATAATGCAGCTCCATGACTGAGTGCAACATTAAAGCCCATCTCCTTTGTTCAGCCAAGGCAGTCTAATCAGTGTCCTTCCATCAAGTCCCCATCCAGAGGCATGCCAATAATCACCCTTAATACATGAAGTCCTAGAGGCAGTAAGACATATTTCTGAAGTGGAGATAGAAAATTTCTGTAATCTGGATAGACGTAATCTTGGCACTAATCATTGCAATGAGGGAATCTCAAGACCTCCATGGTTTACAGCAGCATGAAAAAATGCTAGTGGCACATAGGAAGAAGTAACCACAAATGGACTGCTGAGTGAACTGCTACATCTGTCTGGGAAGTACTGAGAGAGAGAGACTTTAACTAGGACTGACCTATGATAGAGTGTAGAAAGAAGGAAATAATTCAGAATGAAGAGCTTCTGCTGAGGTTTAAGTGGAGCTTTATAAAGAGAAGAAAGAAAGATCCTAGAGTGGATGAAAAAAGCAACAGCTTGTCAGAGAGAAGAGAACACCAAAGTATCTCCATTCCTCCAGAACCAAGATAGAATGCAAGGACATGCTGTGCAGGGTAAACTCAGAGTTCTCAACCTTCAATTTCTTGTCTTTACCTGAAGGGACAAGAGAAAATGTACTTGACTTTATCACACTGTCGTTTAAGCCTTGAACTTGAAAGAAGTCACTGCATGGTTGAGGAATTTCTGCAAGCCTTCTCTAGTAGAGCCTATGAATATAAGGTCATCAGCAAATGCCATAGCATTAACAGTGGTTGTATCAAGAGAGTAGCCAATATAGCTTGGAAGAGAGCAAAGAAACTCATGAATGACATAACTGAAGAAAATAGGGGAGAGATAGAGAGAGAAAGGGGATCACCTTGGCATACACCCTTAAGTGCTGGGATGGACATCAATTTGGAACCCAGTATGACAGTAAGGGAATTTGCAGAATAAATTGCTGATATTCAGCTGATAACAAAAAGAAAGAAGTGTGAGATAGGAAAAATGAAGACAATGACTGGAGAGAAATAAAAATTAAGGCGCAAGTGTTTTATGGTCATTCAATTGTAAAATGAGTGAAAAAATCTTGCTTTCCTGGTGACTTTTAATTAATAACGTTAGTGAGGCTATTCGAGCACAAATGCTTAGGGTGAAAGAAATGATCGTAGTGGCTGGAACGAATGATTTAAAAGGAGAAAAGGCATGAGAGAGGACATGAAAAAATTACTGGAAGTAGCAAAATAAAAGCGTGAGAGAGTTAAGACAGTGAATCTGTTGCAGCAATATAACAGAATAGGTAGAGCTGAGCAAGAGGGCTAAAATATCGAATGAGTCGATGCATAAGTTATGCAGGAAGAGTGGTGTGGATTTAGTGGATGTTTGGAGTTGAGTTCAATGGATGAAAGGACTTATACAAGAAAAATGGTTTGCATCTAAATGCATTTGGTGTTCAGAGACTGAAAAATGTGTTGTTGAATAAAGTGAAAGTGGATGGCCAGAATCAGGAAAACTAGAGCTTTTAAGTGCGGGGGGGGGGGGATGTTGAGTGGACAGACAGACATCATTTAGGCAGTTCAGTATAAGAATGTGTATAATATGCCAAAGTTAGTATCACTGGTAACAAACCAGAATGGGACAGTTAGTAAAAACCATCAGGATAGCAGTGGACCTAAGGGGATTTTGCACTTTATGCAAACTTAATGCCAAGAGCATTCGGAACAAGCAGGAGGAATTTATGGCATTAGTTGGCTCATCCTGAGCAAAGGTTGGCATTAGTGAGACATGGCTAACAGAAGATGATATAGTTAGTGGGATAGAATGTGAAGAGTATAGTGTGTTCAGGAAGGACAGAGAGAAAAGAATTTGGGGAAGGAATGTTATTGATATAGCCGATGAACTGCAACCAAAGGGAGCAGACGTTCGACTGCAGGACAGTGAAAATAGCACATTTGAGGCTATCTAGTGTTAGATTGAGGCCAGCAGAACAAAATATACAGTTGGATGCTGCTATAGATCAGGGGATGGAAAACATAATGGAGATAGTATGCATTGGTGAACAGACTCAATGAGTGGAGGACAGGTAATTATTATGGGGATTTCAACTATGGGAACATAGATTGGAAGAAGGAGAGGACGCACAGGAGGTTTGACATCTTCTAACAGAGATGCCTGAAGTCACATTACTAGTTCTCTGTAGGATGGTAATTTAAAATTCAATCTGATTGCAGCTATTGTCTGCCTGGGCAGAACCTCTGCAAAAACCTCACTGATATGAGCTATATATTCTGTGGCTAATGAAACTTGACTGAAGGCATTCCTCTTCAACAGTCCATTAAGTCTTTGTGTGTTCATAGAAGTTTCAGCATTAACAGTAACAGGATGCTTTGCATGCAGTGAACACAAAGACCAATAAGGTAGCAAAGTCTTTATTCTGGACAGACAATTATCTTTGAAATGATGTTCCTGGTTGGACTCGGATATTTTGATAGTTGGACATTGTAGGAACACTGGAAGTTGCAGAATATTCCTCTTCAGTAGCATATCACTTTTGCCTGTTCAGTATCAACTTCAGCATTAATAGATTGGGATGCTTTGCATGGCAATGAACGGCAAGCCTAGTAGTGGTAAAGTTATAAATTAAAGATGCCAAGAAATTATATTCTTGGTTTAATCCTTTATCCAAGTGTAAGCAAACAAAGTTTGCATGTGAAGTACCTTCACGAATGGGCAACTCACATATAGAAGCCAATGACTTCACATCACTTGCCTGAAAAGAATCTGACAATCTGAACAGACAAAGAGTCTCTGAGGTAATTCTTTTTATCTGATGTTCCTGCTGAACCAAGATATTTTGAAAAGCATGTTATAGAAAGAGTTAAAGTTGCAGGATTCACTGGGGGTGAGAGAATTTTTTGCTCATCGATGCATAGCAAGGCATGCTGGAATAGTAAAAGTCTTACTGAAAGTGGGACAAATATACCGTCTCCGTGTTGATAGTTGTGACGGAGTCATATTCATTCTAGAGTTCAATGCCGATCTAATAGCTGATCTTTCATCGAGGGGGGGAACTGACGTTGCTTTTAAGGCATTGCAGGGATGGTGACAGAGACATCACTACTGAATGCCCAGCGGAAGACCAGTCACAGTAGTAGTGGAGTTCAATGGTCCCTCCCTAAGTGGGAGAGAATCCTCATTCTGCTTTGTTGAACTGCTACTAACACAATGTTCCAACATAAAAATGTGCACAAATTCACATGGAGAGAAAAGGCAAGGAATAAGAAAAGTCTCATTGACTATGTTACTGTTGATAGTGATGTTTTCTCAGAGGTGCAGGACATTAGAGTGTATAAAGGATTTGAAATTGGAAGTGATCGACATTTAGTCCTCAGCAGGATAAAATTGAATTTCATATTGAAAAGAAAAACATATAAGAAAGTTTTAAAGTGAATAAAAGTTGCACAGCTCTCAGATGTGAACTATACACAAACGTTATTCAAGAAAAATGAAAGAGTTTGAGAACAGGAACCAAACCTTGGAGATTCAGTGGCAAGCTCTGAAGAAAACACTGATTGATTCAGATAGAGAGGCATGTCGTGAAGTTATCTGGAAGGATAGAAAAATCAGAACTCCATGGTGGACACAGGAAGTTAAAGAGGCAGTGAAGGAAAAGAAAAAAGCATACCAAAAGTGCCTGGCAAATAAGTCAGCTTGTGCTCTTAGAGAATACAGAGACAAATGAAAGAAAGATAAACACTGTGTAAAACTAGCTAAACAAAAGTAATGGGAAGATTCTGGTAAGAACATAGAAAACAATATCAGGAAGGTGACAAGATATTTTGGAGGCTGCTGAAAAAAAGCTCAGAAATGGAGGAAAGAGTCCTGTAAAAGGAATTAGAAATGGTAAAGGTGACATGAAAACAGGAGAAAAAGCTATCCTTGATGTATGGAGCAATTACTTCAAAAAATTGCCAAATGAAACAAGCAGTGATGACAGCACAGTAGTAAAAAACACTGACCAGGCATGCAGTCAGGAATACACGTCCATACTTGAAGTAGAAAAAGCCATCAAAAGCATGAAATGTGGAAAGGCAGCAGGAGTAGATGATATTCGACCAGAAATGCTCAAGTATGGAGGTATAAAAAGTCTTACAGTTGCTGCACTGCATAGTTCAGAAGGCCTAGACAGCGGGATGAATGCCATATATAAAAAGGTAAATAAAACTGAATGTGAGAATTACAGAGGTATTTCTCTACTGAGTGCTCCTGGTCAGATATATGCAAGTAGACTTAAGAAACGGTTGAGAAGGATTGTGGAAGAGAAGGTGGTGAAGAACAAGCTGGATTCAGGCCAAACAGAGGCTGTCAGGATCAGATTTTAACTTTACGACAAATAGCTGAGAAATCATGGGAATATAACAAAGATCTGAATTTAAGTTTTGTAGACCTTCAAAAGGCATATAACAAGGTGTCTAGAGAAAAGTTATTCAAAACGCTACAGTTATATGTGTCAATGGGGCATTATATCAAGCAATACTTAATCTTTATTTGAGTTGCAAGTCAGCAGTTAGAATTGAAGGAAATACAGGAAGATGGTTTAATATTAAATCTGGTGTCAGACAAGGATGTACATTATTCCCTGTGTTATTCATTATCTATATTATTATTATTATTATTATTATTATTCCTGATACCTCCAAGGAGTCCGAAGACTCATCGCCGGAGGATCACATTATGAAGGAAAGTGGTATTAAACCAGATATCAAAAGTGGAGATGTTAATCTCAGCTCTTTGATTTATGCAGATGATGTTACACTTCTAAATAAATCTGCTATAAGTTTGCAAGACTCCCTGACTAAATTGAATAACTGTTGTAACAGATTTGGTATGAAGGTCAGCAGTAACAAGATAAAAACAATGAAATAGGCAGAAGCATTGAAAATATCAACTGCATTGTGAATGGAGAACCTATTGAACAAGTAAAACATTTCAGCTACTTAGGCACGATTTTTAGTGAATATAGTAAATTAAATATGAAAATAGACAACAGAATCGACAAAATTATTATTATTAAATACTTAAGGAATTGACAGCGTATACTAGAAATATAAATTAAATCAAACTTTAATATATACTTTCCAATATTTCGGCAATGTCACGTTGCCATCTTCATGGGAACTGAAGATAAAGACGTGCACGCAAGTACTACACAATAGCAAATGAGAAACGAAGCGAGGAAGCTACAGTTTTCCTAAAGTCCTGATGGTGCCCCCTAGCTGGCTATATTAGGTGTTCTTGGCCTTTGGGCTGAAGTTCTCCTGATGTATGTTTCCCAAATTTGGGACAGTCTCATGCATCCAAATTTGTTGAGGTTTGGCATGTTCCTAAGGGCTGAGGCTGATTCCATGAATAGTCTGTCATATTTGAACTTGCTGCAGTGTATTACTGTGGCTTTCTTCCACCTTATAAGCCTTTCTACAAGAATCAACAAAGCTGGTATGGTAGTAAGTCAACTGAATAAATTTATATGGAAAAAGAGGGAAATTAGTCAAAACACTAAATTAGCTATATACAAGACAGTGTTCAAACCAATTTTAACTTATGGATCTGAGAGCTTGGTTAGAAGTAAAACCAGGACCGTCGCCAGGTTAGATCATGCCCTGAGGCAAACAATTAAATATCACCCATGATAGATTATAAGACCAAAATATAAGAAAATCTCCAATTGCTATTTTGTTTTTATTACAAGAGAAACATTAATGCAAATTGTTTACATAATAATATTAATTAAATGTTTGCTCCATGGAGATATCACACAATAAAAATGTTTATAAGCTATTCTAAATTTAAATTATAAGCTATGTCAGCCTTATCGATATCTATAGTTGCTAGACCAACCAATCTTTCTTTGGTCATTGCTGTTTGCAAATAATTTTTAATCAGTTTAAGCTTGGAAAAAACTTCTTTCCACACTAGCTACGGCACCTACCGCAATATGGCTGAAAGAGTATCCTTATTAAACAGCACCGTGAGGTAGGCTGCCTCTATGCTACACCCTGTCGACGGTACTGAGTAAAACACTTGACCAAAGACTAAAAACTGAAGATATGAGAGTCCTGAGAAAGATTAGGGGTTTGAATAGATAGCATCAATGGCAATATCATATTAAAAACAAAGATATTAGGAAAGAACTTGACATTGTCAGCATCCAGGAATGTGTTAGCAGAGCTAATCTCAGGTGGAATGGTCACTTAAACAGAATGGGCGAGGAAAGATTAGCAAAACAAGTGTTCTCTGCCAGGGTGGCAGGAAAAAGACCCAGAGGAAGACCAAGATATTTGGATTGATACAGTAGAAAGTGCCTTAGAAGACAGAAATATAAGATCTGATCATTTTGGAGTCGACATGTAACAGACTGATTTGGAGGAAAATTGTACATAAGTTAGTAATAATGTAAATTTTTCATGTAGAACTATCATATCCTGTACATCCCTTGAGGGTACATATCGGAATATGATGATGATAATGAAAATTCATAAGTTAATGAAACATTATCATAAACTATATTTTTTACAGAAAGAGAGAGACAATTATCCCTTTAGCGGTGGAATTTTGTTCTTAAAATGTGCATCTGCATGGGTAATTAAAATCAAGCAAAGATGAGTATACTCGTCAAATGCAGAGTAAATGCACCTACTGTAAATCTTAATTAAATTATAACAAAGTGGCAATTAGTAAAAGTTAGTTTATTTAAAAAATCAATAATTTTATTGCCCAAAAATTCATTAATATCACAAATACTATCAACCCAACCTAAAAAATATTGTTTTTATAATGTATTACTATTAACTTACATGTAAGTAATGCTCATCATGTCATGTAGAATGAAGAACTGCTAAATCACAAACATATAGCTGATGTTGTTAAATCAGTTTTGTTTTCGCCCTCACTGTTACTATTGACATTACTGGGATCGCTATTAGAAGTACTTGTCATGAACTCAGAATTTTTGGTTTTGCTTATTTTCTCTTGTACTACATTAGCCATTTCAGTTTTTATATATTTATGTGCAAAGTCCTGCTTTGTTTCTGAATACCACGGTCCTTTTCCTCTTTTCGTTTGGATATTTTGCGCCTGATAGTTTTTTCTTTTATCAGACATATTGGAATGTTAAAATTATTTTAAAAGCCAAATCCTAATAACTGTATAAAAAAAAGTATTATTAACAATCACTGCACAACTGTATTTATGTATTTTTATTCTATTACTTTAATTGGTTTACTCTTAACCAATTATTTCATTATGATCGTTTGGTCTCATTGATTAAATGAGATAATGAACGTTCACATGCAAAAATAAGGATGTCATTTTGCCTCTTTAATAAGGCCTTGATAAGACCTCACTTGGACTATTGTGCACAGGTCTGGTCTCCTGGCTTCTATTGTGATTCTGATATACTGGAGAGAGTGCAAAGGACCCTTTCAGAAGTTTGTAAGTCTCGATCATATCGTACAGGATTTCAATTGATGGAATTTTTCCATTTATGGAAGGTGGGGAAAGGACAATAGGGCATTCTTGGAAGCTAAGAATGAATGCCACTAAGAAGGAGGTGAGGACTAGATTTTTCTCTCACAGGATGGTGCATGATTGGAATGGATTCCCATTGGATGTGAGTGCAAACAATGTGAATGAATTCAAGAATAAGTATGATAGCTGGTGCACATAGTATGTGGCCTCTCTCGATGACTCCCTGGAGGTTTCTCTTAATAATAATAATAATTCTTCTTATTCTTTTTTCTCATCTGTCAGGTGATGGCTTGAGTCCCCCTATAAACAAATCTTTGCCATCTGGCCATATCTATCATCTCTCTGAAGCTCGATAATTGTAACCGTTCCTTCAAAGTTCTTTTTGGTCTAACTTTTAATTGTCTTCCTCCAATGATTCCATTCAAGATATATTTGGTAATATCCTAACCAACTTAATCGCTATTTAAGAATTATACGTATGATATCGTCTCTATTGTTTAATTCATGTTTGAATTGCTCATTTGTTTTGTGTTCTGACCAGTTAACGTCAGAATTCTTTCTGATTGAGTTTCCATGTCTCAACTCCATACATTGCCATAGGTATAATAATGGTTTTATAGAGTTTTAGCTTGAGGCTTTTAGAAATGCTGTTTTTTTTTCATATTTTGTTTAATTCATTCATATTAGAACATCCTATGTTAAGTCTGTATTTTGTGTTGTCAAGGTTGTGATTAACTGAGAAAATATGTAAATTGCTTCACTTGTTAAAGTATATGTTTTCTAAGCTTATTAAAATTTCTTTCTCATCTCTTCCTATTTTCATTGTTTTAATTTTGCTTAGATTGATTTTCATTCCAAAAGTTTTGCACTCTTCATTTAAAATGTTTATTGTCTATTCTAATTGTACCCTATATTATGCAAGAATAATAATATCGTCTGCATATTGAATGTGATTGATATTCATGCCATTTATCTGTAGACCTAGCGAGAACGGGCTACCCTGCATAACTCCTTTTTTTCTATTTTACATAGTGGTTGTGTGTTCTTAGTGGATTAAATGGTATAGACAGAGAGTTGCAGAGTAGAGTGCCCTCTCTCGATGAGTCCTTGGATGCCCTGGAGGTGTCACATAATAATAATTTCCGAATCTAATATCATAGATTTTGAGATATTTATCATTTTGTTCCTGTCAATGGAATCAAATATTTGTTTGAAGTCAATAAAAACTACAGTATATAGGTAAGTTGTATGCCTGGTACTTTTGAGCCAGGCTATTAACTGGAAAAAATATGGTCTATAGTAAACCTCCCAGGTCTGAAGCCTGCTTGATCTTCTCCTATTGTCTCATTCATTAATGGCTGGATTCTATTTTGTATAATACGTGTGAACATTTTGTAACTGTGACATTATTGGTCTGCAATTTTCACACCTTTGTTTATCTACCTTTCTGAAAATTGGTATCATGATGTCTGTCTTCCAGTCATCTGGAATTTCACCTATATATAGTATTTGGTTAAAAATTCAAACAGGAAACTGGTGACTGCATAATACTGTATAATTTTATATATTTTATTAGATAAATGCCATTTCATTACTTCATTACTCATAAAGAAAAGCTTAGGTGTTGTTGATTATTCATAATAGTGCTTCACAGTATAAACAACACTAAAAGAACATAAAATAAATTAATTTAATGAATTTATCAATATTTCACTGGTTTTCTACCCAGCATCTTGAAAGCACAAATTATAACTGTGAGAAGAACAAAGGTACTAAAATAAATCATTGGAAACAATTCAAATTGTAACTGAAACAGAACTGAAGTCCTAATATGATACCCTCTATGAGATGGATAACCATAAAGTTAATTTGGAGAATTCAGGCTATCTGGTCTCAGAATGAGTCTCCTAGATCTTTGGCAAATTAATACAACTGTACCTGTTGAGGTTGAGGGAATGGTTCGTAGCAGATGCCAATTCTAAAAATAATCTCTCAGACCTATAGCTACTTCTATGTAATACAATGTCTTCTTTCATTTAATCCTATGTAAAGGATTTGGTTGGTTGGTTGGTTGGTTGGTTGGTTTATAGTTTATTTGGCAAAAAAACTACAAAGGTCATACTGTGCCATACTAAAGGTTACAAACATTAGCATTTACAGAAAATTGTTAATAATATATCTGTACAAGAATCTAGTTTCGTAAAGCAGCATCTCTAGGTAAACAGAACTGTTGCAGAGGGCACAGCAACACACAAGGTCAGAGTTTATTAATATAAGTTAATACATAATATATGAAACACTAAGCCAAGGAATGCTGTATCTACATATATGTAAAATTATAACAGATGCCTTTATAGCAGCACAAAAATAGGCAAAAAGGGATTATTATACAATATGCATGGATGAAAATTAAATTTAGCAATGCAGTAGAAACAGAATTTAGGATACATATAAACAGAATTACTAGAAAGTACACAAATAGGTAAGATGTCCTAGAGATACATGATTATTCAAAAAATAAAGTAGTAAATAAGATGCATACACAAAATGTATGTTAAGTGATGCAGTATCTACATATAAACAAAATTACTGCAGAGGTTTCAGCAGTACATAAATAGATAACTATAGGTTAACATATGTATATACAAAGCAAGTCAAGGAAAGCAGTGTCTACATATAGTAAGATTACAACAAACATTATTATACTAATACTTAAAGAGTCAGAAAGGAATTATTATACAGCATTGATGCATAAAATTTAAGTTTAGCATTATGGTATTTACATATTAACAAAATTACAGCAGGGTGATACAAATATACAAGATCAAGGACCATGGTAATACATAATTGGTCAGATTTAACCTAATGAATAATACATAGGTATAAAAGTTAACTTTAAAAAAAAATTAAAAAATTAAAAAAAGTATTTACATATAAACAAATTTATGGTCAAATGTGTTTGTACAAATTAATTCTTTCTAAAAAATTAAAAACATCATGCAATTTGCCTGAGTCTGCTAGCATTTCCCTGCGTGTATATGGCTTGGATAAATAGGTGAAAATTTCATTCCTCTCTCGTGTACATTTTTGACAATCTACCAGAATATGATGAATAGTGAGATGTGGCTGAATAGTGAGATGAATTGATTCTGATGTGGCTGGCTGGGAATCCAGCAGAACTGAACATCGAAATTAAGGATTTTCATTTTGTGAAGCAGGTGTAGCACTTCATAAAGTACTGGATGAGGATTATACATAGGAGAGGAGATAGCCTGTAAAGAGCTCAATGAGTCTGTATAAATTATACACTTTTGGTAGCAGTTTTCTTTTATATGCATAAGTGCAAGCTGAATGGCATGTAACTCTGCTGTATAATTACTGCAGTCAGGTGGGATCTGATTTGAGATAATAATGTCAGGAAACACAGCAGCACAGCCAACAGAGATGTTAGTTCTTGAACCATCAGTATAGATGGGTAAGAAATCAACATGTGCTGCTCTGTGTGCATTAAACAATTGCAGGTTTATGGATGATGGGGTATAAGATTTTTGTAGCTATAAAGTGAGAGGTTGCAGGATGGTGTGCAAACCTGCCATGTTGGAATGCTGTTTTGTTTAGTGTAGCTAATGTTGTCAACATTTATATTAACAGATTGCAAAGTTTCTTAAATATGCATACCAAAAGGATGTATAGCAGTTTGATGTGTGTGTGATATTGAGCTTCCCAATGCAGAGAGAAGATACTATTCCATGTAGGGTGATCTGGAAGAGATTTTATTTTTAGGGCGTAATTAAGAGACAACTGTTTCCGTCGAAGTGACAGAGCCAGTTCATTTGCTTCTACATAGAGACTTGGAGTGGGTGAGGTGCGAAAGGCACCAGTAGCTATCCGTATGCCCTGATGATGGATGGAATCCAACCATCATAGGTTACTCTGTTTTGCTGAACCATAGACTTGAGACCCATAATCCAGCTTTGAACGTATAAATGCACGATAAAGATGGAGCAATGAAGCTCGATCAGCACCCCACCCAGAAGAGGATAGAGTGCGAAGGAGGTTCAAAGTTCTTTTGCACTTTTCTCTTAGTTGATGAATGTGTGCTAGAAATGAGAGTTTTCTGTCAAAAATGAGTCCTAAGAACTTGGTTTCTGTAGTTACTGGAATAACAGTAGGTCCCATTCTTAGTTCAGGATCTGGGTGATGAGTGCATTTTCGACAGAAGTGTACACAGACACTTTTTTCTGTTGAAAACTTAAACCCATTATTAAGAGCCCACAGAGAGACATAATCAATACTTGCTGAAGTTGTCTTTCAATTACCCTCATGTTACCTGAGTGACAGTAGATTGTGAAGTCATCAACATATAGCGCATTGTCTACAGTGGAGGAAGCTGTTCAATGATTGAATTGATTTTAATAGCAAAAAGGGTTACACTTAAGACAGAGCCTTGGGGAACACCTTGTTCTTGAAGATATGGTCGAGATAGCGTACTTCCCACTCTGACTTAGAAAGTTTGCCTGGACAGAAAGTTTTTAATAAATATAGGGAAGTGTCCTTTGAAACCTAGGTTATAGAGGTCTTTTAATATGCCATATCTCCAGGCTGTGTCATAAGCTTTTTCCATGTCAAAAAAAACAGAGACAAGATGTTCTCACTTCAGAAATGCATCTCTTATACAAGTTTCTAACCGAACTAAATGGTCTAAAGTTGATTGATGTCTATGGAAACCACATTGCGTATTGGAAAGAAGCTGTTGCTTTCTAAATACCAGAGAAGTCTGGCATTAACCATTTTCTCTAGTATCTTACAAAGACAGCTTGTCAGAGCAATGGGTCAATGATTATTTGCTTGTGTTGGATCTTTTCCTGGTTTTGGGATAGCAATGACAATTGACTTATGCCAAGAATTTGGAAACTCTTCCTCTGCAAGGATTCTATTGTATAATAAGAGAAGAAGATCCATAGAAGATGATGGTAGATGTCATCGGGTCCTACTGCACTAGGGTGAGATTGTAGGAAAGCTCTTTTTTAGTTCCTCCTTGACAAATGGCTGAAGAATGTTGGGTAGAAAAATTAAGCCTTTGTTTCTCTTGTTGCTCTTTCAGTATTAAAAATTCCAGAGAATATCAAGCTGTTGCTGAGATTTTAGTAAAAGTTTCTCCCAAAATATCTGCAAAAGCTTTGGGATCAGCAAGAACACTTCCATTATAGTCTAAGGTGGACAAACAATGTGTACTATATCTGCCTTTCATTTTCTGGATTTTATCCTATACAATTTTTGGACTGGTCATTTGATTAATTGATGTAGTAAATTGGATCCATGATTGTTTTTGACTCTGACGTCTTATAAAACGTGCTTTGGCTCGAGCACGCTTGAAAGTTATTAAATTTGATGTGGTGGGGTATCTACGAAATATGCTCCATGCTCTGTGTTGATCTTTTTTGGCTGCCTGACATTCTGTGTTCCACCAAGGCTTTGGATAGACTGGAAATCGAGATGATGTTTTTGGGATGGAGATTGTTGCTGCCTGGACAATGCATTCTGTTATATATTTTACAGCTTCGTTGATAGGTGTTTGACTGTTGGCATCAGCATTAAATTTTGCAAGATAAGAGAAAGTGTTCCAGTCAGCCTGATCCATTTTCCATATAGGTATCTATGTGGGTGAACATGGTTCCTGTGAAGACACTGTACAAAGAACAGGAAAGTGATCACTTCCATATATGTTCTCTTCAACGTTCCACATGAGCAGTGGAAGAATGGAAGGGGAACAGATTGTAAGATCAATTGCGGAATATGAGCGGGAAGGCATATGGAAGAAAGTATTGAGTTTATTATTTAGAAGGGAAAGGTTATTATTATCAAGAATTTTTTCAATGATTCGACCTCGTCTATTAGTGTTGGCACTACCCCATAGAATATTGTGACCGTTAAAGTTACCTTTATCTTGATCTTATCTCACAGTTGTGAGATAAGATCAAGATCAATTTCATTTAACTCAGCATTTGGTGGTAAATAAATTTAACATACTGTAATAAGGAATCCCACAGAGAAGCGAATCGCTACCACTTCCAGAGAAGTATTAAGTTGGACCTGATGGAAAGGAGTATGACTGCCCACTAGGATAGCTACTCCTCCATGAGCAGGACCATCTCCAGTTCTATCCTTACGTACAACAGTGAAATTCCTAAAGGCACAGTCCTCATTGGGTCTTAAGTAAGTTACCTGTAGGCAGAAACAGAAAGGTTTGTGTTTCTGCAACAACATCTTTATATCGTCAATATTCTGGCAGATCCCACGACAGTTCCATTGTAAAAATTTTCCTATTGTTTTGATTTTATTGGCTCATCTGGTTTTCGAGAGGTTGAAGCTTACCTTTGTAAGATTTATATTTATCCACTGTTTTAGGGAAGTATGGATGGCCAGTGTCCATCTCTGCCTCTGGTAGGTTTTTCAAAACATCAAATTTGTTAGGGTCAGTTGGTATGCTTAGTTTGCTTTCAGTGGGTATGGAGGTATCCATTTTTTCTGTGCGAGTGTCTGGTGGTTTATCTTTGAGTGGTCTCCACCATAATTTTTTTGACAGATGAGTTTTCATTAAATGGGACCATTTTTGAAGTTGTCTCTGGAGTAAGGCCATAGGTCTTGTGATTAATGCACTCAACAGAGAAGCACTTGCGATCATAAAGTTCAGATATGGTGAAATTATCAAATGGTGGAATAGACATACATCTTTGAGTTGCTGTTGGCACTTTTTTAATTGTTACTTTTTCAGCATAAGAGGATCGTAGAACAGGTGTAATGGTGGCTAGCTTTCTTTTTGCATCCTGATATGTTATGTTTTGTTCTGTTTTTATTTTTTGTATCTCTGTTTCATCTTTCCATTTCTGACATGCACGAGAGTATGCTGGATGATCTCCCTGACAGTTGACACATTTAGCTTTTTTTCACAGCAATATTTATTTTCATGTTCTTTACTACCACATCAAGCACAGGTAGTAAAACCATGACAGGCAGTTTGGGCATGTCCATATCTTTGACATTTAAAGCATCTCAGTGAGTTAGGGATGTACATTCTAACAGGACAGCTGAGATACCCTGCTTTTACAGATGTCAGAGACCTAGGTGTATCAAAAGTAAGGATGATGTTCTTGGTTGAGACCAGGCAACCATTCCTGCATATCAGGATGCGCCTCACACCCGTCATTCCTTGATCTTTAAGCTCTGAACATATCTCCTCATCAGGAACTTCAAGGAGATCCCATTCTGATATCATTCCTCTACTGGAATTGAGTGTTCTGTGAGGTGTTACTGCAATTTGTATTCCACCCATTGTCATTGCTTTCAGTAGTTTCTCAGGATGTTGTTTGCACATTGTTTCCACGAGGATATCACTAGAACACAATTTCTTGACAGTTTTGGGAGGTCCTGCCAGTCATTCTAAACCTTTTGGGATAAAGGGTGACATTTTCCAAATTGGTTTTTCACCTGTTGCATGAATGATTAAAAAGGTTGGTACATTTTTGTTAGTATCCGATATCTTTTGTTTCTTACTTCTGTTTCCATATGCTGTGTCTATATTATCAGTACTTGATTGGGACTTTGTTAGGGTCCCTGAAACATTTTGAGGATGAAGAATTCATATTTAAGGAATTTTTAATTCGGTGCCAGAGCTCCCCACCCCACCATGTAGCCACACATGGATGCCCACTACCCTGCAAGCAAAGACTGCGCTCAGGAGTGGAATGCTAGGGCTACCCTGGATGCTATACGGCACTGCAGCAGGTCTAGGATCCTGACCTTGGATCATGGAGTGAGAGACTTACTGCAACACCGTTGACCCTTGCAGGCAAGCCCACTAGCCGATTGATCCTGGCTGAACCATCCAGGACCACCCGTCTTGCCGAAGCAGGGGCCAAAGTAGTGCAAGACTACCAGGATCCCCCTTTCCAGATGTCCACGGGTCGCACCACACGGCAAACACGGCAGCAGGGCGTTGGATCCCAGTGATGGTGGTCTGGAAAAAGGATAGTGAAAAAGACTCAGGAGAAGTAGAGCAAAGAATACGGGAAGAAAAACAAAGAAAAAGAGGAAGAATGAAAGGGGCCAGTACCATCACTGGGAGGTCCCCTCTGCCACGAACAGGTGCCCCACATGGAGGGGTATGTAAAGGAGCATCCAGAGCATGAGCTGCTACTCCCAACTTACCATAGAGATGATCATGGATGAAATTTTTTTTTGAGTTTTTCAAGGCAAATGTTAAATGGCTTACCAGTCTGTCCAAAGTAGGCTAAACTGCAGGCATAAGGAACTTTATACACTCCAAGACATGCAAGAGGATGAAGTTGATTTTTAGGATAATGGTGAAGATAGCTGGTTGAATGAGTGGTTTGAAAATGACATGAAGTTCATATTTGCAGAGAACTTTAGCTATCTTTTCTGATGTATTGGTTGCAGGAAGAATGGGGGGGGGGGGGATTCAGTATTTTATCTGTTTTATACAGGTTGTAACCATTGGTTAATAGTTCTGACTAGGCATGTAAGTGTTTTGTGGATGTCATACTGTTGGGATGAGTGGCAGTGTGATTACTTATTTAAATAAACAGTGTAAACATCTTCCTGAATATGTGGGTTTTCTGTAAATGGAAAAGGGATAATAAGCCACTAGGAAAGTTTTATTTAGGATGCTGACTATTGAACTGTATCTGGGCCATGAGTTCAAAAAGAAAACATATAATCAACATAGCACCGAGACATAATTCAATTATGTCGGGGGGGGGGGGGGATTAATGAGGTCAAGGGTCTCTGCCAAAGGCACATTAATGAAAGTTAACTAATCAAGGCTGACCATGATATCAGAATCTGCGAAAGTTAAATTTTTTATTAATATTTTGCAGTACAGGGAATTTTTAATAAGAGAGGGAGTACCTGTGGGAGGGGGAGTGATTTGGATAAATATTTTGATAGTTTGTAGGTATGGCTGTCTATGCTATTGGTGAAGGAGTTATTAGATTTGTGAATTTGGGAAGTGCTGTGAGGACATTATGTTGGAGGTTTAATAGATTTTTTACAACACTCAAAAAGAATTAAATTAGAATTTAATACTTCCTATATTTCGTCCTAGTCACTAGGACATCTACGGGGATTACAAAAACAATTAATGTAACATGCACCCAAAAACTTACAATACTAAGCCCAACCAACTATGGAAAAGGGAAAAGTTTACTATGGAAAAGGAAAAGAACAATTGTTTACCCTTCCTAGACACCTTAGTCACGTGCCTGCCTAATGATACACTTGCCTTCACTGTATACAGAAAACCCACACACACAGGCAGATACATTCACAAACTCTCCCACCACCACCCCTCACAACAATATGGCATCATTAAAACCCTTACCAAGAGAGCCCACAATCTTTGTTCCAGTGGAATCGCCCTCACTACTGAGCTTAACCACATACACAGAACTTTCCTCTCCAATGGCTACAGCGAACACAGTATCAAAAAAATAATCAATTCCTTCCCCATTCCCCGTCCCTCTCGTCAACAAGATTTTAAAAATGCCATCACCATACCCTACATCCGAGGCACTTCGGAAAAAATAGCCAAGATACTAAAAAAGTATAACCTACACACAGCATATAAGCCCTACCGCAAACTTGCTACCCTTATCCGTTCTACGAAAGATCAGCTCCCTCCTCTCTCTCTGCCTGGAGTTTACAAAGTACCCTGTTCCTGTAAGCTTGTGTACTTTGGACAGACAGGCAGATCAGCATCCATCTGCCTGGAGGAACACAAGTCTTACATCTTCAAACACAACTATGGCCATTCAGGCTTGGCTGACCATGTTTTGGACACCACCCACAGAGTATCATGGAAGAAAACCACCATGCTCCACCACAGCAAATTCAAGAAAGAGAGACTTTTCTTAGAAGCAGCAGCAGCTCTCAGAAACCAACCAAATCTTAACAAATACGGTTGCATTAAGCTTCCGAAGATTTGGGAAACACTCATCACCAGAGGTCCCTCCTTACATTCCAGGCCACCTACTACCGCCCTTAGAGGGCGCTCCACCTAGATAGGACTTTAGTGTCACCCAGTTGGTTGGGCTTAGTATTGTAAGTTTTTGGGTGCATGTTACATTAATTGTTTTTGTAATCCCCGCAGATGTCCTAGTGACTAGGATGAAATATAGGAAGTATTAAATTCTAATTTAATTCTTTTTGAGTGTTGTAAAAAATCCATTAAACCTCCAACATAATGTAAGGTTACTGTTAATCCTTTTGTGCCAAGATGTCACTTTTTTTTTTTTAATTATTATTAAAAAAGCTACACCTTGCACTATTATGAATTATTTTATCTCACTGTATCTTTCTGAAGTCATTTACTACGAGTTCTGGATTGCAATATAATAATTTATTCTTTTTTTTTTCATACTAGTTGAAGAGATAGATGCCCACAGCATACATATTTATTCTGTAACAAAATATATTCTTGAGATAGATTCTCAGTAGTGTGGATAAAAATATGAGTTTTCATGAGGGCACTTCTCTTAGTAGCTTAGTCCCTGAAAATGCCTCTCTGACATTTGTTTTTATTATTATTCTATTATTATACAGTAAACCGAGATGAAGCATGATTAGAGCCTATCCTTGAGGTAAAACACAGACTTACTTCGTAATATCCATCACGATCGAGATTAAGTGCCTTGGAAACATTCTGAAATGCCCAGTTTTTTTTCTCCATATGTAAGAACAAGAAGAAAAGTTCCACATAATCATTGCATTATACTAAAACAGAAAAAACAGTCTGAGTTAATGATAATTCCAAATATTCAAGCTACTCTGCAAACACTTAAATATATCTTATTTTTATACAAATTTTTAAAAGAATTATGATGTGTTAGCTTCAAAATAAATGTATATCAAAATTAGGAATGTAAGCTGACCTGATCTTCATGGGATTACCATGATTTCATCCATTTCAGGTTGTTATACATAGTGGTAGAGTTACTGAGTGATCATTTTACAATGTTTGAGATACTGCAGAACCTTAATGCAAAGATAGCCATGGGATTAGATGGAATATCAGCTTTCAAAATTACAAAAATCAAAATTATTAGAATGTGCAAGAGAGCTTGCATGTGCAATTAAATAGCTTGGCCAGCAGTGCTGGCCAAGCTATTTAATTTAAGTCTCAGCTCTGAAAAAGTGTGAGAGGAGCAGAAAAAGGACAAAACAGTTCCATTGCATAAAGGGCCAAGACTGGGTAGCAAATTACAGACTAACAAGTATCTTGGGAGTGGTGGTTAAGATGCTGAAGAAGTTGCTAAAAGGCAGAATTCAGGAATGGGTAGATGGAATGTGATACTCTGGATTGGGTGGGGGAGGGCAGTATGGTTTTGTAAAAGGCTTTGCCTTAGTAATTTGTTCATGTTTTATAACAATTTTACATTTTATACAGTAATGCTGCTAGACTTTGCTAAGGCATTTGACAGGATATTACATGGAACTCTTAGATATTGGGATATTGCAGGATTGAATATATGAAGCTGGTGATATGGATAAGAGAGTGGCTGAGGGGAAATGACTTCAGGAAAAGATGAGTGACTAGTGGTGCACTATAGAGCTTTGTATTTCCTTTGTACAGCAATGATACAGGAAATGATTTAAAGGGAAATATCAAGTTGTTTGCCAATGATACAAAACTGGGAAGAGCAACAGTTAACAAAGATTTGGGAAGACGAGATAACAGGCTGAATTGATGAAACTGGACTACAGGAAATTGAAAAGCCAAGAATTTGGGGGTGATTACAGACAGGGAGATGAAGTTTAGAGTGATATTGCAAAGGCGGCCAAAGCAGCTTATATGGATTTTGAAGAATACTGCCACATTTGGATTACTGTAAAAAGATCTGACTTTGCCAGATTTCACTAGGAATGTGAAACTATATGAGTGTATTCACTAGGTGGATGATAATCACTAGGTGAAATATCATTCACATTCAATATGTGAATGTGAATGTATTCACTAGGTAGAATACATGGCAGGATGTAAAAGAATTTCGAATCACCTCTGAAAATTGTGTAAGAGTGTGGTTAGTGAGGGCATGTTGATGATTTTTTTTTTGCTTTGAGAGTGGTGTCTGGGTGAAATGGCTTCTTCTTCTACTACATAGTGAAAAAAAGAAACTCTTTGAAATTTCCTTTGGCCTGCTCAGCTAATTTCCTTTTATAATCTGATTTTGTTTTCCCTACCACGTTAGTCAACCTTCTTGCCTGTGTTCTATTGCTCACAGGCATGCTGATAATTTTTCTTTATATTCCTGCCATAATGCTTTCTCTTTTTTTTGTATCTCCTGCTTAATTAATTATACTACTCATCCATTTAATTTTTAAACAATTTATTCTCCTGATTCTAAGTATGCAACCTGATACTGCTTCTCACAAAGATGACCATTTCCCATCTGTTACAGACATCCTTCACTAATAGATAAACATGAACATTAACAAGTTAATGTTAATGAGAATGCTTGAGAGACACATAATCAGACTACATAAATGCGGTCTGATTATGTGTCTCTCAAGCATTCTCATTCCCATCCATCAACCCTCCATCAACAGTGGGCTGCACAAAAGAGAGAAAAAGTGTACAGGCAACATAAATTGAAGTGTCATCAGTAAACTTAACAGCACTACAAAGCATAGGCAAGAAAGTGATCAGCACAGTATGGAAGGCAATATCATAAGTGCTTCAATAGGCAACTGGAGAAGAAAAGATTTAAGTTCAATTCTTGTCATGGCAAAAGGAATTTAAAAATTCCTTTTGTCACGACAAGAATTGAACTCTAGGTATACAGACTATGGGTATACACTTTAATACTGTTTTCTTCAAATACTCCTTGACCACCTTCCATGACAGTGATGAAAGCTGATTCATCAGCTTGTCATAATCACTTTGTAATTCCACACATATCCGTTCTTAACAGAAAATTCTGCATGTCTGGGAATCAAGACTACGTCAAGATTACATTATCACTTTCTTCAAGCATAGGCAGCATAGCTAGGTTGGTTACTGTTAAGTTCTCTGATGCTATAATCAGATCCAGCACTCTTGAACCTTGTGTTTCTCCATTACATGCTGCCTCAGGTAATTATCTCTCGGCAACTGTATAAATTCCATTTCCTTCCTGTGCTGTATTCATTCCTCCTCCCAATCTATGTTTCTATAGTTCAAATCCCCAATAATAATTTATCAACCTGTACTCATCATGCTAATTTACAGAATGATAACAAAAATGATTACAGAATGTAACAGAAAGAAAGAAATGCAAGATAAGAAAAATAAGGGTTTAACCAAAAGTGAAAAAAAAAAAATTCAAGGAGTGAGTATTGTATAGCAATTCACTCATAAAAGGTGTGATCAATGAGAGTTTGACAAAATCGTGCTTTCCTACTGTGAAAATTAATGGTGTTAATGAGGCTATTAGAGCACAAAAGAGTAGGGTGAAAGAAATTATCGTAGTCACTGGAATGAATGATTTTAATCAGAGAGGACATGAAAAAATTACTGGAAGAAGCAAAACAAAAGAGTGAGAGGATTAAGATAGTGAGTCTGTTGCTGCAGTATGACAGAGTAGGTAGGGCTGAGAAGGAGGACTAAAATAGTGAATGACTCGATGCATAAGTTATGTAGGAAGAGTGGTGTGGAGTTATGGATGTGTGGAGTGAGTTCAACGGATGAAAGGATTTATACAAGAAGGATGATTTGCATCTAAATGAATTTAGTGTTCAGAGTTTCTAGTTTCCCTCAAAAATGTATTGTTGAATGAAGCAAAAGTGGAAGGTAGTTCAGTGGAAGAATGTGTATAATATCCCATTCTGGTAACAAACCAGAATGGGACATAATAAATTTAGTTTAATCCTTTATCCAAGTGTGAGCAAACAAAGTTTGCACCTGAAAGTATCTTCAGGACTGGGGTAAGGTAGTACAACACCAGGGAAACTTGTTGCAAAGGTGGAGCGAGCTACCAACACTCCTATCTCAGTATCTCCTATAATGCAAAACACATCTCCTTGCGGATATGTCTAATGTTATGCATTAAGGGAAGGGCCACTACCCAGACTAGTTTCGACCTTTATTGAGGTAGAATGGGAGTTCATATCTCATCATCATTGGCCTCTTTAGAGTCAAAAAGTTGTATACAGTTTTGATAGTAAGAGAGGAGTAGAAAAGATAGAGTAGATAGTAGTAGGTAGTTAAAGAGGCCTCAGTCGATCTACTTGGCCTTACTCGAAAGTCAGTGCCAAGCAGATCTCTGACATTTCCTCCCTCCATCCGTTCTTTTCAGCTTTCCCCGGTCAGTCACCTCTTCAGGTGTCTGTCCGAGGAAAGTGGGGAGGAGGACACACATAAATTAAAAAGCAAAGGAACTAAGACACACAGAAACAACAAAGGAGCTAGAACACGCATAAACAGAACAAAAAAAAAAAAAAGTTGGTGAATTAACAGAAAAGTACTGCAAGAACAGGGGAAGAGCCTGGCCCGAGTGATGCAGCCCGCAAGGAGCCGCACCGCCTCGCTGTAAGCCTTCGCCGCTCGGGTTCTCAGGTCTGCCCCCTCCTATGTGGATTAAGCGTGAACATACAGAAACAGAACCAAGAAACTTAGAAGGGGCTTTTTTTTTTTTATTTATTTATTTTAGATCCTATTTGCCCTGCTATTTTTTATTGCTACCTCATAGTCTTTTACCACGTTTTCCATCACTGTGAGTATGTGTACTGACTCTTCATCATTTAGTTTCCATATTCTCTTCAAGCTTTCATTCCATTTCGCTCGGTGGTAACTGACGTTCCCAAACTTGAGCCATATTTTAAGACTCTCTAGCTCACCTTCACATTGCAAAGCAGCGTCTCCTTTTTCCTGTAGAGCTGTGTGGACTTTGTTTCTTATCTCAGGTTTATCCCTAAGATAGAATAGGATTCGTTTTGTTACATTCGAGTTCTCATATAGGGGTTCTTTTCCTCCGGTGTTTGTATCTACTGGTAAAGTTCTTTTTTCAAATTCCTTCATTATCCATGGGTATCTCTTTTCCAAATCTACTCGTGTCAGCGATTTCAATGTGTCGCATAAGTGTTGTTTTTCTTCCTCTGTTAAGTCCAGGTGACCGTTCAGTTGATGGGGCTCGACCTTGGTTATATCCTTTACATAGAGTTCTCCCCATATGAGTCTATTGCTCCTCTTAAAGAACAAGAAAGTTGGCTCTCCTTTTGTGGTCATTATCTGAAATAGTTTTCGTTTTAAGAGATCCCTTAAAGTTCTTCAAAATGACAGAGCCGTTTGGGGTATTGCTTTTAACAAAGTCTGTTTCTTCCTTAGTTTCTGGATTGTTTCCTTGCTCTCTATCTTCTTCTTCTGATGAAGTTTCTTCCTCATTTTCTGTGTTGTTTCGCATTATTATTTCATTTCCTTCCTCATCTGAACTTGAGGCTTCTATTTGGCTTTCAGTGTCCTGTTTATTTCGTTTCATTTCTCCTTCTTCTTCCGGCATGATGGGTCGTTTTGTTGTACTGGTATTGATTTCCATTTCCTCTGTTTCTGTGCTGTCATTGTTGCCTTCCGATTCAATGGTGTAAGATTTCTTAGTGTTCCGTTTCTTTTTCTTCCTAATTTTCCCTTCTGCGTTCCTCCCAGTTATTGCCTGATTTCCTAATGTAGTCGTTGCGATAGCTGGTGGTTGGAGGGCTGGAAAGTCTTCTGATTCCGTCGTTTGTGGTTCGTTTACTGTTTGGCTGGTAGTTCGCGAGTCCTGTGATGTGAGTTTAGGACTGATTATTGGAATGGCTACTGCCGCAGGTGTTATGGAGCCTCCTGCTCTTTCTGCAAGTGTCCTGTTAGGACAAACGTCTATTCTATGAGAAGTGTTCCCACATTTGCGGCACGGTGACTCACATTTATCCAATATGTGTTCTGTTGATAAGCAGTTGCGGCATTTGTTGTTTTTCGGGCAGTGAGCGCTAAGGTGGCCCAAAGCGGTGCACCGAAAACATTGTTTTCTTATGCCTGGGTAATTAATTATTACTCTTGCTGAGCCTAAAAAAATCAACTTGGGGATTTCTGTTTTCATTTCAATTGAAATGCTCACTTCCCCTGATTTCCACTCTGGGATATCTGTGTCTTGTCCGATTGATACATTTCGAACAATCCCCCACTTTGAGAAAATGGTTTTAATGCTTTCCTCCACTTTCTCTAGATATTCGAGTGGAAACCTGTCAACTTTTACGGATTTTAAAATACTCCCAACTAGGAAGGGTAGGTATTTTCTTCCTTCACATTCTATGCCTTTAAGGAGCGTTTCCCTTGTCTCTATATTGTTCGTTATTATTTGGAATCTTCCCCCCCCCCCCGTAAGGGGTAAGCCCATAAATGCTTTCTGCTTTGGCGACTTTGAGAAGAGCTTTCACAAATGTCGCTTTGTCAATGTTTGGGTCAATTTCAATCCCGAGGGTACGAACTCTTGGCAAAAATTTCGACATTCTTTAAAAGCAAATACCTAACCAACGGAATAGCAAATTTCAGTCCCCGAAAGGAGATGACCTAAAACGGACTTACACCGATTTGAACGAGGCCACAAAAAATAAAATCCAACAAAAGAAAAACTAGAAGGGTTCTTACCAAACAATACTGGAATAGGAGCTCTCTCTTGGGATCTGATAACTGGCAACTGGAATATAAAAAAAGACTGGAACATGGAGCTTTCTCTCGGGGCCGCTGAAAACAGGTCTCTTCAGTGGGAGCCAGGCCCAAGTGGAGATACCAGGCAGAAGCATTAGCAGGTCATCTCTACCTATAGGAATTGCCAAATGGTGTGCCACCCTTTTTTAATAAATTACTCTGGATTTAGAGAAAGATGTTGAAAGTTTATTGTTCACTTGGTTAGAGTATAATATAATAAATTTAGTTTAATCCTTTATCCAAGTGTGAGCAAACAAAGTTTGTGCCTGAAAGTATCTTCAGGACTGGGGTAAGGTGGTACAACACCAGGGCAACTCGTTGCAAAGGTGGAGCAAGCTACCAACACTCCTATCTCAGTATCTCCTATAATGTAAAACACATCTCCTTGCGGATATGTCTAATGTTATGCATTAAGGGAAGGGCCACTACCCAGACTAGTTTCGACCTTTATTGAGGTCTCTTCAGTGGGAGTCAGGCCCAAGTGGAGATACCAGGCAGAAGCATTAGCAGGTCATCTCTACCTATAGGAATTGCCAAATGGTGTGCCACCCTTTTTTAATAAATTACTCTGGATTTAGAGAAAGACGTTGAAAGTTTATTTTTCACTTGGTTAGAGTATAATAAATTTAGTTTAATCCTTTATCCAAGTGTGAGCAAACAAAGTTTGCACCTGAAAGTATCTTCAGGACTGGGGTAAGGTGGTACAACACCAGGGCAACTCGTTGCAAAGGTGGAGCAAGCTTGGGCCTGGCTCCCACTTATTGAGTAATTTTTGTAATTATTATGGGGGAGGGATTTCAACTATGGGAACATAGACTGGAAGGAGGGGAGGACACACAAGAGGAAGGAAATGGATTTTATGTAGTTACTACAGGATAATTACCTGAGAACAGCATGTAATGGAATATACTAGGAGTTCGATCCAGTAATTGAATCAGAGAATTTGTCTATAACAAATATGTTCATGTTGCTACCAGTTGGTGAGAGTGATTATATTGTGTTGACCAAATGGAATTTTCAGTTAACACGGGGGGGGGGGGGGGGGGGGGTATATGTGGAATTAAAGGGCTGATAAGTATGACATGATTAGGAGATTACTTGGATCAGTGCCGTGCCATGCCATGTAAAACTGCAAGAGCTGGGAAGTAGTAAAGTAGTGTTTGAGAGAGGTAATGGCAGACTGCATACCTACAGTCAGGAGAGTAAATCAAGTGGAAGTTAAATGGATGAATATCATAATCAAGCTGGAGCTACAAAAAAAGAAACAGGGAATTTAAGGAGAAAAGTGACCTGCAGACAGTACAAGGCAAAGAAGGGTAACTAGTGCGGAAAGAAAGGCAAAAGCAGATTATGAAAGGAAGTTAGCAATGCAGGCTAAAAAGAATTCCAAGCAGTTCTTTCGATATGCTGCAAATGAAAGAAAGAATGTGCACAGCAGAATGTTATTAAGGAGACAGATGGCAGGGAGGTAACTGAAACAGTCAAAATAGAAGATTTACTAAGTGAACACTTCACTTAGTAAATCTACTTTGTAATAGTTTAAATTAAAGATATCAATTAATTATATACTTGGTTTAATCCTTTATCCAGGTGTAAACAAACAAAGTTTATACCTGAAATATTTTCAGCACTGGCTGGGGCAACTCGTATATAAAAACTAATGACTTCACATCACTCGCCTTAGTATCCCATAATGCAAAGCACATATCCTTACGGATATGTATAATGCTATGCATTATGGGAAGCATCACTACCTGGGACTGGTTTCAACTTTTATTGAGGTCTTGTCACTGGGAGCCAAACCCAGAAGTGATACTAAGGTTGAAGTAATCCCGAAGTCATATTTTCATATATGAGTAGCCTTATACATACCCATAAGGATATGTGCTTTGCGTTATGGGATACTAAGACAAGTGATGTGAAGTCATTAGCTTTTATATACGAGTTGCCCCAGTCCTGAAAATATTTCAGGTGCAAACTTTGTTTGCTTACACTTAGATAAAGGATTAAACCAAGTATATAATTTCTTGGTATCTTTAATTTATATTATAACTAAGTGGAAAAACTTCCAACAACTTTGCAATAATACATTATCCAAGTGGTGATATTGCAGAAATGAGAGAGCCAAAGGCTTATACAGGAACTAGAGTAAATGAAATGGATGTGAATAGCATATTACAAAACCTTAATGTGAATACAGCTGTAGGATTGGATGGTATACCAACACTAGTTTTATGTGAAGCAGCGAGAGAATTGTCAGTACCCTTGATCATATTGTTTAATCTAAGTTTCAGCTCTTGGTTAGTACTGATGGGATGGAATGAGGGGAAAACAGTTCCACTGCATAAAGGAGGCTCCAAGACTGATGTAGCAAATTACCGACTGATCAGCATATCAGGAGTTGTTGTCAAAGTATTGAAGAAGTTAGTCAAAGAGCAAGTTACTGAGTAACTCGCTCTTTTTATAATACAGAGACAGCTGAGTTGGATAAAGATAATGGGTTTACAGTGATATTGCTGGATTTTGCAAAGGCCTTTGACAGGATACTACATGAAATTCTAATTAGTAAACTCCAGCACATGAGGATGGATATAGAACTGGTGAGATGGATAGGAGGGTGGTTGATGGAGAGATATCAGAGAGTAGTTTACTCAGGAGTAGAGTCCAAAAGAAGGCCTGTGACTAGTGGTGTGCTGCAGGGTTCTGTTCTTGAACTGCTACTGTTTAATTTGTTCATTAACAAACAGGAAAGGATCTGAGAGGGAGAACTGTTCAGTTATTTTCCTATGATGAAAAGTTGAGTAGGGCAATAGTTAATCACTATCCAAATCATCCTATAAATCAACATTTATAGGATGATTTGGATAGATTGGCAGACTGGGCAAAGGAGAATTAATGTCAGTTTAATGTGGCAAAGTGTAAGAGTATGCATTTTTGGAGTGAAAAGATAATCAGCGGTATACCACATTGGTGGAACTGTACTCCAGGAAATTGATGAAGCCAGATATTTAGGAGTGTCAGTGGATAGGGAGTTAAAGTTTAGGGGGCACATAGCAAAAGTGGCTAAAGTAGCTCATTAGATCACTTGGTTACTGAAGAAACTTTGACGAGCAGACACAAGCAGGTTATTGTTCTTCTTTATAGCCTTGATAAGACCCCATGTTGACTACTGCACGTAGATCTGGGTGCCAAGTGATGGGGAGCAGGTGGAGAGGATCCAGAACCAAGTGACCAAGTTGCTAGCAGATCTATGGAATGAACTAGAACAGGTTGAAGATATGCAGGTTACAGAAACTGGTTGATAGGCAGAAAAGGTATGATATAATTGAGACATACAAATTACTGAGGGTTTTTACAAGATTGATTCAGAGGAAAGTTTTTGAAACAAGTTTGTTGGTGGAAGAACTAGGGGCCATCCATGGAAATTGAGTAAAAGTGTAGTAAGCAAGGGTGCTAGAACTAGGTTTTTTGCTTGCAGAGTAGTGAATGAGTGGAATTGCTTGCCAGAGTCTGTTATGGGTGCCATGACTATCAACGAGTTCAAAGCAAAGTATGATAAATACCGTGCAAATGTTGGATAGTTCTTGACATGATGTTTAGGGCTTCCCTCAATGAATCTAATTGGAGTTGCCCATAATAATAATAATAATTTGTTACTTCATGTCATCTACATTCTCCCTTATATCCTCTGGATTACAGCAAGCAATTACATACTTCATCCTGTTGGCCTCTATATTACACCAGATAGCCTCAAATGAACTGCCCTCTAAATCCCTGTCCCCTGATGTACTTATACTCTTTTTCATATATATATTTGGGATTCTGTGGTTATGTCATAAATATTAGTAGTTTTCATTTATTTCTTTTAATACCTTCAATTCCTCTGTTATCATTACCAAATTCTCTCTCCTCCTGTTCCTTATGTCCTTTCTAAGGAACCATATCCCTTGAATTCTTTTCCTACGACCATATCATCTCCAGTCAACCAAGTTTCACTAATGCCATTAACTTTTGGTCAAGTTGAGCCAGCCAATGCCACAAAAGTCCTCACCCTCCTTTTGAATACTTCTAGGTTTAATTTACTCAACAAGTTACTAGAGGCTGCAGTATAAATTATCTCACTTTTCTAGAAACAATCTCCAAAGGCTTCAAATGAAACCAACATCTTAAGGTCTGATATAGTTTTTACATCTGTTCATTATAGTTTAAATGCCACACACTGTTACTTCATGAGAAATCATAATTACTGTTTTCATTTATTAGCAAAAAATATAATATTTACATTATTTCAATAAATAAGTAAGTAAATAAATAAATAAATATATATATATATATATATATATACAGTATATATTGGCATCAATCAATCATAATAAACACAGCATATTTAGCACTCATACTATTTTTTCTGATGTTTGAGTCGAAAGACCTTGAATGACTCGAGAGTTAAAAGTTTACTCGGACATACTACATCGTATCTTAACAATGACCTTCAATCCAATGATGCAATGCTAATATTTAATGGGTCAGTTAAGGTCGGTTGTATTATGTATTTTATACTTGTTTAAGCAAAAATGATGGCTATTAAATAATAGTAATAGGCTGTTATTCCCAACACATTAAAATAAATAAATGATTCCTCATTCTCTTAGTATGAATACTAACATTTATTACATAACCACAGAATTCCTAATATATGAAAATTAAATGTTTCATTTCTCACTACACCTTTTATAAGTTAAAAAAAATCCACTAAATTACTATATATAATTATATTAATATATTATTATATATAATATTAAAAATGTATTTACATTATGCCCAAATAATAATGCTACAGTAAACAATCTATTACATACATGCCAAATGTCAGTAATCTACTTCGTTACTTTGGGTGTTTCACTTCTCAAAATCCAGTTTTTAAAGTCTGTTACAATCTAACTGTGATTTATGCTATTACGAGATCAATTGTGCCTATCTCTCTCTGATAAAATTATTCACCTATGCAGTAATTTCAACAAGTTAAATCGGATATGACACGCTGTATATATAATAAATAGAACCAGATTTTATTTATATTTGTAACTGTGGTTATTTCTCAGTATAAGAGTATACCTCCTATAAGATGTTTTATTTATTTATTATTTTTTAATACCATTGATGGGCCGAGAAACCTACAAACACATCAGTGACGTATTTGGGTTGCACATGATTTTTACGATAGAAGTGTATGACGTCTTCTGAAAAAAAAATCCTTACAAACCAGCAACAGAAAGCCTAGGAAGAGTAAATAGAATAGAAAAAGAGGACTACGAAACTGAAACAAAAAAAATCAAAAAAGATAATAAAAAGCAAAACAAATAACTAGTTACTAGAAATAGCTAAATTCTAAGACCGTAGAAACAATAATAGAGTACAAAATAAACAGTGCCATTGCAAAACGAAAAGTAAGAAAAAAAAAAACATAGAGGGAGATGGAACAATTATATAATAGAACTAGAAAAATATATGATCTAAGACACAGCCAAAAACCAATAAAATAATAAAATACACGAATAAAGAAATATAAGAAAAGATAAAAATACAAACAATAGATTTTAAAACATGGGAAACTTATTTTCAAAATCGAAGAAACTAGAACAGAAAATATTACCATGTCAGAACTAAAAAATACAATAAATAAGATGTAAAATAGGAAAACACCAGGAGAAGACAATATGAACATGAGACTGTACAAAAATGCAGGTGAAATTTTCAATGAAGACTACTGAGATTCTTTAACATGCTACAGACTCTTGGAAAAACAGACTGGTTATACCAATTTATAAAAAAAGAAATAAAGATGACTTCAGTAATTATAGGTGCTTTAGTCAGCTAAATGCAGGGTACAAAATATACGCATAATTATTAAAAGAGAAATTAAACAGAATTGTACAGGACAAACTACTAGAAGAACATAATGAATTCCGAAAAGGCCGATCATGCATAGAATCAATCTTAACTCTACAAATATTGAAAAGTGAAGAGAATTTCAAAAAGAAACATACGTGGCCTTCATTGATTATGAAAAAGCCTTTGAAATATACCAATCCAGCTTTTATAGTCTATTCAAGAAATAGAGACACAGAAAATAAAATAGCAGTCAAATTAGAATAAATATCAGAATGGAAAGATATCAAGAGAAGTACGGGGCCGATGTACACTATCATCTCTGCTCTTGATATGAAGTCATTAGCCTCTACATACAAGTAGCCCGGATGTGAATATATATATATAACATTATAACAATTTGGAAACAGCATAACCCATTTGGTACACAATAAAACTCACAAACAAAGATAGACACTCTATTATTTGCAGATGATCAAATCGTATTAGCCACAACAGAAGATGATCTACAGAGATCAGAACAATATAATATGAGAGTATCAAAAGTAAAAACAAAAATAATGATTTTGAAAGGAAAAAACCCAATCAGGAGTACAATAGTAGTAGATAATAAAATATTATAAAAAGTAAATCTTTCAGATGAAAAATATATAGACGTTAAATTTCGAATTTTCTTAATGTAAACGGCGTTATAAATAATACATTTAAGCTATCTTTGGTAAGAAAACACGCCCGAATTCGGCTAAATGACATTCTGTCTGCAGAGCTGTTGCCAAATTAGACGGCGCCCTGAGGCAAACAATTAAATATTGCCCCTGATGGATTATAAGACAAAAGTATAAGAAAATATCCAATTGTTATTTTGTTTTTATTACAAGAGAAACATTAATGCAAAAATGATTACATCAATATTGATTAAATGTTTGCACTACGGCGATATCGCACAATAAAACTGTTTATAAGCTCTTCTAAATTTAAATTATAAGCTTGTCCGCCTCTATCGATATAGTTGCTAGATAGACCAACCAATCCTTCTTGGGTCATTGCTGTTCGCAAATAATTTTTAATCACTCTAAGATTCGAAAAACTTCTTGCTGCACTTGCTATGCTAACAGGAATAGTTAGCGTAATTATGGTGCCTACCGCAATATGACTGAACGATCGCCTTTATTAAGCCGCGCGTTGAGGCACGCTACTTCTATGCTACACTCTGTCGACGGTACTGTCTGTCGGAAACACCTTTCTATGGAAGCAAAACATGGACCAGAAAGAAGAAGAATGAAAAACGGATTCAAAGTTCAGAAATGAAATGTCTCAGAAAAACAGCTGAATATACCAACTGGTTAGCAAATCTAAATCGAATGGACAATATCAGACGGATAAAAATACCATACGGATATAAACTAAATGGAACAAGAAGAATTGAAAGATCAAGAAAGCATTTCAAAAAAAAAAAAAATCCGCTAACACCTTTTTATTCCTGTATAGGGAGTGGGCAAAGCCCTTTTAGCCCTATATACATTAGGAGACAGAGTGGGCGGTTCAATCTTCACTTCTAGCCAATCAGTGATAACAGGCACAAGGCTATCACTAATTAAGCAGCGTGCAGTGAAGATACAGCACAACAAGTGCCGTTATCACGTGGTCCCTAACCCTAGTCGTTATGACGTGGTCTCTAACCCTATGTCTGAAATACGATCGGTTCTGCGGCCGATTTTCTTCAGTTTACGGAACGAAAAACTCGAGTTTCCAGGAGTAAAAACCTGATTGCCTGAGCCAGAGATAGATCGACTTACTCGAGGACTGGTCGAAAAAAGCTTAGTAAAAGTTCCTCTAGTCGGCGACCAGACTTGAACTCGAAATCTATCTTTGAGCGGTTTAGCACTGAGGAGTGCATTATTTTAAAAAAAATTAGCTAACGCCTTTTAATTCCCGTATATATAGAGTACACAAAGCCGTTTAGCCCTATCTAGCTTTTGGAGACTAAGTGGGCAGGTCAATCTCCACTGGTACCCAATCAGAGAAAGGTGACCCAAGGCTATCACTAATTAACCAGCAAGCAGTGAAGAGCGACGGCTAAACAAGTGCCACAATCTCGTGGTCACTAACCCTAACACTCGTATTTAATGTTTGAAATAATGTACGTTCTACGGTCGATTTTCTTGAGTTTACGGGACGAAAAAAAATTATTTTATTTTATTATTATTATTATTTATTTTAATTTTTATTATTTTTTATGAAGAGCTACCGTTTGGGAATTAACTACTGCATGACTGGTTAATCGTTTAACCACCTCATGAGGATGGCTATTGCAGAGGACAAAGTTACACGGAACAAAATAGGATAAAGAGAATTTCGATGCGTTTACAGTTGCACAGGTGATGCTGGGCAGCTGCTGCTCTTATATTAACAGGTGCAACAGAAAGTGTAAGAATGGTGAGTGCCAAATCACCGGAGCAGTCACAATGAAAGTACCTGTTGCATAATAATATATAATGGTAAATTTAGTAAAAATAATATCAAATTTGAAGGGCCTGTGTAGCTCATTAGAAAAGGCGTTTGCACACTACGGGCACTTGACCGCACGACGTAAGACGGATTCAAATCTAGTCGCCGACCAGAGAACATTTTTAAGTCTTTTTTCAACCGATCCCAGAGTTAGTCGATTTGTGGCAGTGAATAGATTTTTTTCTCCAGGACTCTCAGATTTTTCATTCCATAAACTCAAGAAAATCGACTGTAGGACCCACGCTGTTTTCAGACATTAAAACTATTGTGTTAGGATTAGGTACCACGAGACGCGGTACTTGTTAACAGTTAGTGATAACCTTGGGCAGTTGTCTCTCATTGGCAACCAGTGGAGATTGAACTATCCACTCATTCTCCAAAAGTTAGATAGACATCAAACGGCGTTGCATACTCCCTATATGGGAATAAAAAGCGTTAGCTATTTTTTTTTACAATAAATGTAGAAGTGTAGAAAACAACATAAAGAAGATTTAGGTGAGCAAACAAGAGGTATAGGAGGACTTAAATATGCCAGAATATCAATAGGGCAATTAAATTTGAAGACATATTTCCTTGCGTCGTGAATGAATATTCCAAGCAGTTAACATCAGCCTTGGCGTACCTATTTAACAATAATCTTTCAAAGAGAACGTGTAAAAAAAGTAATGAAAGTTGTGAAAAGAAAATTATGTTCCACTTCATAAAGGCGATGATAAGGCAAAGGCAACAGTTGAATTCCTTTTGAAATGTAACTGTTCCCATTGCCTTGTCACCACTTGGTGAGTTGGATAGGTGATTGGCTATCGGAAAGGAATCAGCAAGTTGTGTATGGGGGGGGGGCATTATCTCGAAAGAGGGAAGTTACTAGTGGTGTGCCTCAAGATCCGTTTTGAGAACCTTGTTATTTAATTTGTATATTAATGATATTGACGTAGGTTTAACTGGTGATATACAACTGTTTGCAAATGATACAAAACTGGGGAGAGTGAGGAGGAATCAAGGCAGACGGTGTGGCCTTACAAGAGGACTTGAATAGATTGCATGAGTTGGAAACAGTATCCCAATGTCAATTCAGTGTTGCGAAGTGTAAGGTTCTGAAATTTTGTAAGTAACAACGGGATGCGAAGTACACACATGGCTGAGAAATTTTGCAGGAAATTGGGGAGATAAGAGACCCTGGAGTGATGATAAACAAGAATTTTAAGTTTAAATGTCACATTGGACAAGTTGTGATGGCATCACATTATTTTAGCAATAAAGTCTTGATGAAGCCTCGTATGCATTATTGCGCGTAGATTTGGTCTGCTGATTTTCACGTTGACGAGGATGTATTGCAAATACTCCAGAGAAGACCCATTAAGGTCGTAATTTGTCTTTGGGATGTGGAATATGCGGAGATGTTGAGGGAAATGCGATGTAAATGGCTGCCGTGTGAATAAGAGGAAGAGTGGATACACCATTGAGACATTTATTATTATTATAACGTGACACCTCCAAAGGCTCGTTGAGGGAGGGAACCTACTCTAGGTCTCTCTCACCATCACTCAATCCATTAACAACAGCAAGCTACATCATCTACACCAACCCCATCTACTACCTACCACCGCCACTATTATTTTCACAGACAATCACAAACATCGATGCCCACGGCGGGATTAGAACTCGCAGCCTTATGGCAAAGGAGCATATACTATAACCACTCGCCCAACCAGGCAGGCATTTAAGTTGGTAAAAGGTTGTTTCCAGGTTAATATGGAAGACATGTTTCATGGAATAGGGGAAGGGGATATACATGAAAGTTTTATAAGGTGAGGTGTGAGCAGTGGCATAAGGAGTAGGCTCTTTGCATTGAGAGGGGTTGGCCAGTGGAATGGTTTGCTGACATTGTAAGAATGTAGATACATTGAATTAGTTAAAAGCAGTGAATTTTAATGGTATCGTTACCCCAGCAAGCAAAGAAAAACTGAATGAACTATTACTAGCTGACAAACTTCGACAAACCTACAGACTAAACATTAAAAACTATGAAATGATAAGACAAGATAGGCCTACGGACCAAAATGGAGGAGGGCTTCTGGCACTAATCCGAACCTTGTCATATAGTTGTTGAGTTAAACATAGTATCAGAAGGAACTGAAATACAAGTAATCCAAATACTGGAACCAAGTAAAAAGCCATTAAATATATTCAATTGTTATCAACCTCCAGAAAAACCAGGACCAAATCTTTTCAACCTATCCCATCTCATTGAAAATAACTCCATTATCTTAGGAGACATGAATAGCAAACACGTGTTATGGGGTTCTGAGGAAATAAACCCAAGAAGAGAAAGCATGAGTAATTTTTTTACATGAAACACGGCTAATAACTCTCAACAGTGAAGAACCTACTTAACTGTAGGTTCTTCACTAGTACTTCTTATGGTACAAAAGATGCCCTAGATATCATTGTGGTGCTTCCTGATCGTCCCGACAAAGCTACTTGGTCTGTTTTGGAACTAGTGGGAAACGAACATACTCCAATATTAATCAATCTGAACCCAATGACTAGAGCCACTCAAAAAAGAAAATATCATTGGAACTTCCAGAAGGCAAATTGGTAGAAATACAAGGATGAAGTAAGTAAAATGCTGAAAGGTCACATATACCATGATGACTTAGAAAAAGACTATATAACTTGTAAGAATACTATACTAAATGCAGCAAAGAAAAGTATCCCAAAGGGCTGCAGGGGAAAAGTTATTTCAAACTACACAATGGTTCACTAGGAACTTACCAGTAAAATAACTAAACGAAATGAATTATTTAACATCTTAAAAATTAGCAGCTCTCCAGAAACCAGAATTGAGTACAACAAGATAAATGCTGAAATTAAACAAAAATATAATATATTACAAAGAACTAGGTGGCAAAAATTTCGCCACAACTTAAATCCAAACACTTCAGATACCAAACTTTGGAAACTAACTGCTAATTTACAAAGAGACCTACCAAAGGCAAGTGAGACTAACACGCTACCAAATGGAAATATCAAAACTGGAGATAGGGAGATCGCAAATACCCAGGGCTTTCATTTTCAAAATATAAGCAAACGAGAGATGAATACTAGAAAAGACCATCACATATCAAAACAGGCTCGACAGCAGAAAAATGCTGTAAACTCCCCAAAATATCAAAACTAACTTTTCTGGGATCCATTTACAATCTCTGAATTGGGAGATGCCTTGGAGAGACTAGATATAAATAAATCATGTGGACCAAATAACATACAAGGAATTATGAACAAACATTTTCCTTCCCTAGCCCTAGTTTGGCTACTTCGCCTATACAACAATAGCCTAAAACAAGGAACAGTTCCGAAAGACTGGAAGACAGCCACAATCATACCAATCTTCAAGCCTAACAAACCGCAAGACCAAACAGGAAGTTATAGACTAATTTCACTGACTTCAGTTCCAGGAAAATTAATGGAAAAAATGATACCCCAAAGTTTGAATTACTATCTAAACAAAAATAGTACACTACCAAATTTTCAGGCTGCCTTTAGAAGAAATCACTCAACAATTGATTAACTTTTCTACTTAACCTAGACAATTCAAGATAACCTCCAGACCAATCCTACCAAATCCACCATTGCAGCTTTTATAGATTTTAGCAATGCCTTTGACAAGGTGTGGAGGCAGAAACTCTTTTCCAAACTTTGTCATATTGGAATAGAAGGGAAAATTCTTAACTGGATCTATGACTTTCTAAGAAATAGAACAATTCGAGTTAAAATAAATAATAACTTTTCCAAGAAAGTGAAAATAAGACAGGAACTCCCTCAAGGTAGTATTTTGAGCCCACTCCTTTTTTCCATATAATTAAATGACTTAGATAAAAATATAAATAAAGAAACAAACTATGTTTTGGTCCTATTCTCAGCTCACAACAACCTAGAAACAGCAGAAGGTCACTTAAACAAAGCCAATGAAAGTTTAGCTACATATTGTGAAAACCAAAAAATCAAAATTACCCCTACTAAATCAGAAATGTGTTTTTACTATTAGTAACTCCCTCAGAAAGTGGAGACCAAAGATTAAGCTAAACAGTCAGCTAATTACATTTAATGAAAACCCCAAATACCTTGGAGTTACTCTGGATCCATCACTAAGCTTCAATAAACATATCAAGAATGTTATAGTCAGAGCAAAATGAAGACAAATATCATGAAAGGTATCTCAGGTAAAGAGTTGGGAGCCGATGCTAAAACCTCAAAATTCACATATACCTCTATTATCCGTCCCACAATGGGATATGCTTCACCTATCTGGATGAAAACATCACAAAGCAGTTTAGACAAGGTTACAAAAATTCAGAATAATGCAGCTAAAATCATATCTGGACTAAGGAATACAATTCCTGGAAAAATAGCAGAATTAGAATCCAACCTTGTTCCTTTAAAAACTAGTTGGCAAGAAAATCTTACTAAATTTGAAGAAAAAAAAGAGCCAACCTTTCTCATTATACAACAAGTGAACTTTTTAAAAACTGGAAACCAACAAACAGAATAAAGAAAAAATCAACAATGCATGAAATCATAGAAAATAAAATTTCCTTGGATTGTCCAAATAAAATGACTTACCAGTATTTCCGCCAAATCAAGACAGGAAAAATATAGTTATCAACTCTGAAATGGGGAAACATGAGAAAAAACGCCTAGAAAACCCTGAATCTTTGAGATCATTAGTCTTTTCAAAAATAATGGATATGTACCTGACTCAATAAAGATATACACAGATGGCTCCGAAAATCCAAATGCAATTCTGGGAGTGGTCTACTCCTCTGTGGCTCTCATAATATAGTACTAAAAACAACTAACAGTATTGAATGCAACTCATACCATGCAGCCATTAACATAGCACTGCAATATTTGCACAAACAAATCCCGAAGGACTTTATATTTTTCACAGATTCCTTAGCAGTCCTTCAAGATATTAGGAACTGCTATACTAGCCATCAAGAAATACTTAGAGATATAGAAAAAACATTAATAACAAACTACATTAGGATTCCGAAATATTCTTCCAATGGATCACACCCATGTGGGATTAAAGAGAAATGAAACCGTAGATGAAGTAGCAAAAATGGCCGCAACATTAAGAGATACACAGATTTCGATCTTTTTAAAACCACCCAAAAAGAAAACATAAAAAGAACAATTCATCAGGACATGACTCACCACTAGTACTCAGCAGAAAATCCAGGAGCTACCATCAAGTTTAATCACAGTGCCACTACCATGATCTCTTGCGTCGAGACCGGCCACACAAGACCAATCAAGTTTAGCAATGGCATAAAAGTCTTCCCCAGCTGCAAAATCTGTAACATCGAGGAAGCATCACTAATGCATTTGCTAAACTCTATGAATATTTCCAAATGTGAACTCTATAACAACCCAGAAAAGGTGCTGTATAAAATATATCAACTTGACTTCTCTGACCTAGTGTAATAATATCATGGGATAAAAAAAAAAAAATAAAATAAAATAAAAAGGCACTGCCTGATGAGATTTGTATGTAAGTGCTTGCCTCCTGTGATGAGATTTCATGCGGATCGGGTGTTAATAATAATAATTAATCAACTAAGGCCTTTTATTCCTTAATAGGAGTAGGCAGTTCAATATCCACCGGTAACCAATCAGAGATAGCTGGCCCATGACAGTCACTAATTATAGCAGCCATCGATGAAGAGGCTGGCAAACAAGTGCTGCCATCTCTTGGTACCTCACCCTAACAAGACATAACACTGTCTGAAATAATGTCGGTACTACGGTCGATTTTCTTGAGTTTCCGGGAGGAAAAACCCGCTTGCCTGTGCCAGAGATCGACTAAATCGGTAAACAGTCGAAGATAGGCTTAGAAAAAGTTCCTCCAGTCAGCGACTAGACTATAACCTTGCGTCCTCTGCGGCCCAGCGCAGAGGACGCAAGCACCACTTCCACTGAGCTACACAGGCCTTAATAATAATAATAATAATTTTTTATTTAAATTGTTCTTTCAAATATTTACATATGTACAATGATCATCTATTCAGTATATTATTTTACAAGGTTCAGCACTTTGTGCTACATATAATGAAATTTAAATAGTAATGATGATAACAGTTTTTTTTATATAACAATCATAATAATAATTTACAATTATATTGTTCAGAGTTACATAAGTTGTATAATATTACATGTTGTGGTTTACTATTTTTTTTTTTTTCAAGTTTGAAAAGGTGCGATTATACAACAGTATTTAAACATATGCAATCTGAATATTATGTGTCCTTATTTTCACAAACATACGGTGTAAACTCATGATTTACTTTTAAAATAATTTTTTTTTTACATTGCATACATTTGTTACAGTTATTATATACGTTACATACATTTGTTACAATTATTATATACATTACATTCATTTGTTTACATATGATAAATTACTTACATTTGTTTACAAGTGATATTTACATTACATACATTGATTTACATATAATACATACATTGGTTTTCTTGTGATACGTACATTTACATGCATTTGATTACATATTATACATCTTGGATGAGAACTAATTTTTTTTTTTCTTTCATCCTCGAAGCTTAAATGTAAGCTTATCTGAGGATGACACCAGTTGGTTATTATGTTTTTTTTTTTTTTTTTTTTTTGCTGTGTTAGGATGCTACGGAATCTATGATTGAGAAATTGGCGCGCGCGCACCCCCCCACACACACAATAAATTGGAATCTACTGATGCGTCGCTGAACTGGAAGCCTGAGCGAATATATTGTGTTTCATTAAGTTTGTACGGTATTTTGGGTGCGTGTTTCTTGTTCGTAGTATGTCCTTAGAGCTCTTTTCAGGCTATTGTAGTTTGTAAGGTTTCTGTATTCAAAAGGTAATTTGTTTATCATCTCTGGGATGTAGAAGTTTCGCGTGGCCTTTCCGTAGTGATTATTGTATTTATATGTGATATAATTAGTAGTCTGAGGTCTTGTTATACGGTATGTATTTCTAACTGTCCTGTAGTTGGCATCGAAATAATGTTTTAGCAAGGCTGCATAGTGACATAAATGTTTTGCTGTCAGTATTTTGTTTTCTGCCATTGCAATGTTTATAAGTTCGTGATTTTCTCTTTGTTCCCAAAAGATCAGTTTTGTCATTTTGTACTGTAGCAACATTAATCTATTTAATTTGTAGGGTGCACAGAAAGCATACGTTGTTATAGCGTATCTTAGTATATTTTGGCATAGTGCTTTGTATATTAGTGTTTTTAGGCGTATGGGAACTATGTCTTTTAATCTGTAGAGTTTGCCACTTATTGTTCGGAGTTTGTTGTGTAGATGTTTTATATGGCTATTCCAGTTCATATCTGCATCGAGGTAAATTCCAAGGTATCGTGTTGTTTCAACCTGAGTGATTGTAATGGTTTTGCTGTTGTGTGTTTTTTGTGTTGGAAAGTGGATGTTGGATGGTTATATATTTGTTATCAACTGGTCGAGTCAGTGGATTTCTGAATATCATTAATTTTGTCTTTTCTGAGTTTAGGTGTATGGAGTTTTTCATGAGCTAGTCTATGATCAGATTTATGTCATGTTGCATATTTGTTTGGGTTATGCTTGCGTTATTATGGATGGATATTATTGCTGTATCGTCTGCGTATTGGAATATCTCACCTTTGAGTGGTAACTGATTAATATCGTACGTGTTGTTGAATAGAGTTGGGGAGAGTACAGCTCCCTGTGGCACTCCACAAGTTACTGGTAGCTCTATGCTTCGGTTTGATCCGATACGTGTGATATGCTTACTATTTTGGAAGTAGTTTGTAAACCACTTGTGAAGAGGCCCGTCTATTCCAACATGCCTCAGCTTTTCTAGCAAGGTTTGATGTGTGAGTGTATCGAATGCTTTGGTTAGATCTATAAAGACTACCATGGCTATTGTGTTTTTGTCTAAGGCGGTATTAATTACGTCTGTAAAGTCTTCCAAGAGAGATGTTGTTCCCTTGTTTTTCTGAAAACCATATTGTGTTTTGGGGATAATATGAAAGATCTCAGTGTATGCTGTGAGTTTCTTCAGTATGATCCGCTCCATAATTTGATTGATAATTGGTAATGTTGCTATGGGTCTGTAATTACTGATTAAATTTCTTTTTCCTTGTTTCTATATGGGTGTAATTATGGCGGTCTTTAGCATACTTGGTATCTGTCCTGTTTTAAATATTTTATTTATTAGTTTTAGTAGGATAGGACTTAAACAAGTTGCATGTTGCTTTATATCTTTAGGTCTGATACCATCTATTCCTGGGCCTTTGTTTGATTTGATTTTATGTATTGCTGAGAGAAGTTCTGCTTCTTTTATGGTTGGGAACCATAATGTCTGTTTTGATCGCGGTCCAAGTGGAGGGTCTCGTTTTGTGATTGTGGGAATATTTCTGTGAAGTTCTTGGATGGAGTCTGCAAAGTATTGATTAAAGTCATTTGCTAGTTGTTGGATAGGTTTTGCATCTTTCGTGAAGCTGTGTTTTATGGTTTCGGAAGCAGTGGTGTTGGGAACAGAATCTAGCATCTCATTAATCAGATGCCATGTTTGTTTCATGTTGTTTTGTGCGGAGGTTAGTTTGTCTCTGTAATAGCTTCTTTTTGCATTTCTGATTTGTGTTGTAAGGCGATTCCTTGTTATCATATATTCCGTTTTTAAAGTTGTGTTATTTGGATATCGCTTTAATTCTTTCCATAAAGCCTCCTTTCTGTGTATTTCTAGGATTAAGTTTTGTGTTATTCAATGATTTTGTGTTGTTTTTGATCGAATTCGGACTTTCTTTGTAGCTTTCTTATATATTTCCTCCAGTGTGAGTTTAATGTTGTTGTATGAGATATCTGATGCCAGGTGTTCCTAGTCTGTTTTTCTTATTTCGTGGTTGACTATTTCTTCGTCTATTATTGTTTTCTGTCGTTTTTCTTCTGTGGGACATTGCATGGGTATTGTCTTCGTGTGCAGTTTTAGAGCGGTGAAGTAATGGTCTGCTACTTTGCGCTTTATGACTGATGCAGTGTAACTGTTTGGTGGTGCTCGGACTTTTTTATGATCTAGACAGGGGCAGTGATAGTATTTCCGAATATTTCTTCTCTAGTACATGATGTTATTGTTGGAATTAGATTATACATGGATAGCATGTCTAGGTATTGTACAGTGTTGTTCTGGTTTTCGTTTGCAATATTTATGTTTATGTTGCCAATTATCATTAGGTGTTCGGTTGAGCATATTTCTTGGCTTGAAAGCCAGCAATTGAATTCGTGCAAAAATTTTGTCATGTTTAGGTTTGGTGGTCTGTAAATAGCATTTAGTATCATGGGATGCTGTGTTCGTGGTATTAATGATTTCGAGGCAGAGGGTTTCAGCATGCTCAAACTGATAGGCCATTTCTTTTGCTATTAATTTTTGTTTCATAAATATTAGTATTCCACCCCCTCTTCTTGTTTGGCGGCATGATCTATGTTGTTGGAAGCCTGGAATTTGGAAACCAGTCGCTTCGTCATTATTTATGGATACTTCTGTAAGAATCAATATATCAATAATATCAGTGTAATTCCTCAGATAAGCCTGTAACAATAACCAATGTTTTCGGATGCTTCTGATGTTAATATGCAAGATTGAGAGACCTCTCGCTTGTACTGTGTTTTGTTTCCATGCATCAAGAGATTCGAAAGTACAATTACTGATGTATTCTGGTGTAATTACATCTATCTGATGGTTCGCATTCATTTTTGTTGTGTTGAGATCTTCTTATTGAACTAAGTTAGAGTCTTTTGTTTCACTCTGGCAACCTGTCTATATCTTCCGAGCTTTTTATTTGTATAGACTTTGAAGTCTGTGACTTTCTCAAGAATATTTTGCCGTCTTTGATCCATAAAAATTGATACTTTTTTTCTGTTTTTTCTTTTCTTGCTTGGTTCAAAAGATTCTGATTGAAAGTTGTTAAATATTCAGATAGAAAGATTGGCGTATTGTCTTGCGATGCATTTAAATCCTTGACTACTGGTTTTTTCAGTCTGGCTTTTATGAGATTGTCTCTTGTAGCCTTGCTTGTTAGACGAACTATGACTGGTGCCGGTCGTGGCGAACCTTGTTTTCTGTTCTTCCTGGGAAACCGATTTATGGTCTGAATATCATTATGCTCTAGGGGGATGTCAATTGCATGGCCTAACTTTAGAACTACGTCTCTGAGATTTTCTGTGGATTCGGTTTCTGGAAGACCGTTTATGACAAGGTCTTCTTTATGTTGTTGTTGGTTTAAAACTTCGTATTGTTGTTTCAGGGAATTAAATTCTTGACGGAGTTCCGATGTGTCTTTTATCAATTTGTGCTGTCTCTCAGTTAATGCGTTAATGCTGGTTTTAATGTCTTTTACCGTTTGTAAGACTTCTTCGACGTTTGAATTATTAAATTTAACAAACTCTTCATATTCGCTAATTTTTTTTGTTATTTCTTTATTCTGTTTATCAAATAGTTCTTGGACAAGATCTACCAAGCTGGCTTTTATATTTTCTAAACCTTTTTCTTGTAATAAATTAACGGAACTCAAATTATAAGACTCACCGGTGTTTTGTTGTCTGTTCAGTTCATCGTCCGAGTCTGCCTCCGGCGTAATCAGTTGCGTCGTGGGTGGTGGCATTTCTTTGTTCTCCCTACAGTTTAGGCACTTCCATTCTTCTCGTTTGGCATTGGATTTGCGTTGCCAGGTTGTTTCAGAAAGTCCGGAACATGTAAAATGAAGATTCCTGTGGCATTTCCTGCAGGTTATGTAACATTCGAGGGACGGCAATTCCTTCTGACACTTGTTGCACTTCATGACTCTCCTTTCTTCCTCTGGACAGCTGCAAAGATGGTGACGTCCTTTGTTCTGTACTCGTTAGCAACCGCGGTGTACGCTTCAATTTTTTAGCACACTCAGATTTTGGATTCCACTTGGCCGATTTCGATGAATTATATGTCACTGTCTTCAGCGTGACAAGTAGAGTTTCTTTATGGCACTTTTAAATTATTATTATTATTATTATTATTATTATTACGGGCAACTCCAGGGAGTCATTAGACTCATCGAGGGAGGCCCCAAATCATTTTCATCACAACTATTCGACATTCATACAGTATCTATCATACCTCGCCTTAAACTCATTCACTGTCACAGCATCCACCACAGACTCAGGGAGCGCATTCCACTCATTCACTACTCTAAAAGTAAAGAACCCAGCTCTAACACCTTTACTAACCACACTTTTGCCCAGTTTCCATGGATGTCCCCTAGTCCTCCCACAACCAGCCCTGTTCTCAAAAATATCTTCTGAATTAATTTTATAGAAACCCTTCAGTAATTTGAATGTCTCAATCATATCTCCCCTCCTCCGCCTATCAACCAATTTTTGCAACCCACAAATCCTCAACCTGTTCTCATACGGTTCATTCCACAGACCTGCTATCATCTTGGTCACTCGCCTCTGGATCCTCTCCACCTCCTCCCCATCAAGAAGAAACCTAGGTGACCAAATCTGAGCACAGTAGTCGAGATGAGGTCTTATCAAGGCTCGATACAGAGGAACAATAACCTGCTTGTCTCTGCTTGTCAACGTATTCTTCAGCAACCAAGTGATTTGATGAGCTGATTTGGCCACTTTTGCAATGTGTCCCCTAAATTTCAATTCCTTATCCACCAACACTCCTAAATCTCGTGCCTCATCAATTTCCTGGAGCACGGTTCCACCAATGCAGTAAACTGCCTCCCATCTTTTCACCCCAAAATGCATAACCTTACATTTTGCCACATTAAATTGACATCCATTCTCCCTAGCCCAGACCTCCAATCTATCCAAATCATCCTGCAAAATTTTGACGTCATCTGCATTCACTATTGCCCTACCCAACTTCGCATCATCCGCAAACAAATGAACTGTTCCTCTCAGATCCTTTCCTATATCATTTATGAACAAATTAAACAGCAGTGGTCCAAGAACAGATCCTTGTGGTACACCACTAGTCACAGGCCGTCTAGTGGACTCTACTCCTGAGTAAACCACTCTCTGATATCTCTCCGTCAACCACCCTCCTATCCATCTCACCAACCCTATGTCCATTCCCATATGCTGCAATTTACTGATTAGAATTCCATGTGGTATCCTGTCAAAGGCCTTAGCAAGGTCCAGCAGAATCACTGTAAACCCATTACCCTTATCCAGTTCAGCCGTCACTGTGTTATAATACGTGAGCAAGTTACTGAGGCATGACCTACCCTTCACAAAACCATGCTGTCCCCGATACAGTATCCCATTTTCTTCTATCCAATCTTGTATTTTCCTCTTGACTATTTTCTCTAAGACCTTGATAATGATTCCTGTTATGCTGATTGGCCGGTAATTTTCAACAGCAGCCTTGGAACCACCTTTGTGCAGTGGAACTATTTTCCCCTCTTTCCACCCCCTTGGGACTGACCCAGTCCTGAGGCTCAAATTAAACATAATGGTCAAGGGCACTGACAATTCTTTGGCCGCTTCACGTACGACACGAGCTGGTATACCATCCAATCCCACAGATGTATTGACATTGAGGTTCTGTAATAGACTAGTTACCTCTACCTCATTCATCACATTTCCAGTATAAGCTGTTGGTTCCTCCATTTCCGCAAAGCCACCACCTGGATGATATACTCTTGCAAAGTGCTCGCTCAGTAATTCCACAACATCGACTGATTCAGTTACCTCCCTACCCTCAGCATTTTTTAAGATCATTCTACCATGAGCATTTTTCCTTTTACTTGCAACATATTGAAAAAACTGTTTGGGATTCTCTTTAGCCTGCATGGCCAATTTCCTTTCGTAATCTGCTTTTGCTTTTCTTACCACCCTTGTTACCATCCTGGCCTGAGCTTTATACTGTTCATGCACCTGATGGTCACCCTTCTCCTTAAATTCCCTCCACAATTGTTTCTTTTTTTGCAGCTCAAGCTTAATAGTGTTATTCATCCATTTAACCCCTACCTGATTTATTATTCGGACTCTTGGTATACAATCAACCATTGCCTCCTGCAAACAGTTCTTAACCACCTCCCATGCACCATCAACATCCAGCCCTTGCAGTTTTACATGCCATGGCATTGAGCCAAGCACACACCTAAGCTTGTCATACTTACCAGCCCGGTAATTCCACATATACCCTGTCTTAATTGTAAATTCGACTCCTTTAGCCACCTCCCAAGTCATGACCTTATGGTCACTCTCACCAATTGGTGGCAACATGGTCATGTTCGTTACAGCTACATTCTCAGTTGCAATTACTAGGTCCAGCAGTCTCTGCCCCCTGGTATTTTCCAATACATGTTGCCGTAGATAGTTGTCCCTTAATAACTGCATAAAATCCAATTCCTTCCTCCCATGTGCCCTCTCCTCTTTCCAGTCAATGTTACCATAATTGAAATCACCCATAATAATTACCCTCCTTCCATTCATTTCTTCTATTTGCTTATGCATACTATTCCCACCATCCACTCCATCACCCGGTCTATAGCAGCACCCAATTGTGTATTTTGTTCTGCTAGATTGTATCTCACACCAAACAGCCTCAAATGTGCTTTTTTCCCCATCCTGCAGTTCAACTTCTATACTCCTTGGCTGAAGCTCATCAGCTATGATCAATAACACTCCTCCCCCCTTTTTATTCACCCTGTCACTCCTGAACACGCTATACCCATCGCATTCAATCCCACTAGCTTTATCATCTTCTGTCAGCCATGTTTCACTAATACCGACAACCTGTGGCCTGGAAGTGCCAACCATGGCCAAAAACTCTTCCTTCTTGTTCCTAATACTCCTGGCATTAGTGTACATGAATCGCAGAAGCCCATTTGTCCCATCCCTACTTTGATTCCTTATACTAATTATCCCATTCTGATTTGTTGTCCGTCGTACTCGCCCGGGCGTAATATACTCATTCATACACTTAACTGCCCCCCCTAAAGTCTGCATATCTACTCCCCCCCCTCTTAATAAATCTAGTTTCCCTGAGTCTGTACATCCACTTCCACATCATTCATCAACACTCTTTCAAGTCTCCGTACACCAACTCCATTCAAATGTAACCCATCCATCTTATATAAGTCCTTTCGCCCATCGAACTCATTCCACACATCCACAAATTCCACACCACTCTCCATGCATAACCCACGCATAAAGTCATTGGCAATTATGGCCCTCCTTCTAAACACTTCGCTGTCATACCGCGGTAAGATACTCACCATCCTAACTCTCTCACTCTTCTCTTTTGCTACCTCAAACAACTCCCTCACATCCTCTATCATTTCCATTTTGTCCTCTTTCAAATCATTCGTTCCTGCCACTATTATCATCTCTTTCACCCTTTGTTTTTGCAGTCGAATAGATTCGCTGACGTCCTTTATGTTCGCACCCGGCTGGTACGACTTCGTTAAACTCTCAATTATTACGCCTCTTAATAGCGAATCCCCATACAGCACTCGCTCCTTCATTTTATTGACGTTTACGTACATTCTATTTTTTGCCGTCACAGACTTCCGCCGGTTATTTGTCGGTACGTTCAACACACATTTTTGCATACGCTCCAGTTGTCGTTTGGCTCTGTGTATCGCGCCATGTAAACGGGCAATTTCGCTACTCGCATTTATCTCACCATTTTCATTATCGATCAAATCATCCATTCCTTCGGTGTTTCTACCTTCATTTACACTTTCAGCGACGCTCTCACACATATCTGGCACTACCACGCAATTCTCTAGTACACCGCCATTTTCTACATTCTGACTACCGTTAACGATATCAGTCTCGATACACGAAACACGCTTGAAGTCTTCATTCTCTTTACACTTTCTACACATATTAACTCCACTATCACTTTCTAACCAGACTCCTACCGCTCTTCGCAAGGCATACATCTCACAGACAGCACATTGCATAAATTCTTTTACATCAAAACTCTTAAGCAAGCATGGCGACCTGGCCGCCATTTTTTTCTTTATCGGTGCCATGTGTACGCTATCTTTTCTTAAAAATAATAATTAAAATAACAGAAAACACGCAAAAATTGCACAGACACACCAAGAATCAAAAAGCAAACAATACTACTTAAAATTCTGGTAAAATATCTAATGTTAACACAAAATAATACTGATCTTTCCAGGAGCTCTCGACAAGCCGAAATTAAATTAAAAACAGGAGTTAGAACCACATTAAAACTATAAAACGAGACGAGCGATACGACCATGCAACCGTTCGTATGCCTACCCAGCGCCCTGTATTATTATTATTATTATTATTATTATTAAAAAATTATTATTATTATTATTATTATTATTATTATTATTATTATTATTATTATTATTATTATTAAGGCCTGTGTAGCTCAGTAGAAGTAGTGCTTGCGTCCTCTGCGCTTAATAATAATATATAAATAATATAAATTATATATAATATAAATAATATAAATTAAAATATAAATAATATAAATTTGCTTATAAATAATAATAATAATAATAATAACAATTCTTATTATTATTATCTACTTACCTACCATTCGGCGTTACAGCAAGTAACTTGTCTTCACGATCTTCTATCCTTGACTAAAATTTCCCAGCCTTTCACTTTTATAGTAGTCAAGTCTTGGATTACGTTATCAATACATCTTAATCTTGGTCTTCCTTTTTTCCTTGTTGCATTTATCTTCTCTCTAAACATTCTTCTTGGCATACGGAAATCTTCCATTCCCTCTACGTTACCTAACCATTGCAATTTCTGCTCTTTTACGTAACTAACAATTTCTTCTACTTTTAGTATTTGACTAATTTCTTTGTTGTTCCATATTTTCCATTCACTATTTTCTTCAACAGGTCCATAAATGCTTCCTATAATTTTCCTTAAATTTCCTCAGATTCTCTCGGTCTTTTCCACTAAGTTTCCACTCTTCGTTTCCATATGTAACCAGGTCTAATGAGTCTATTATATATAAGTATTTTAGTACTTCTCATGGTCCTCATGGACTCACTTTAGTAAGTACGGGCATGGCAAACCCGAGGTGCCTAATGCTCGACCATGCCTTAATTCGTGTAATATACATCTGTTATATTATCTGTAGGTTGGTCCACTCCCCTTCTTTCTTTGCTTCTTTCTTCCTTTCTTGCTCCTTACTCCCAATGTTATTAGAGTTCGAGGGCTAGGGGAGATTCTTTCCTATCATGCTATGTCATTTCGCCTATTGCAGCCACCGAAGGGAACATGCTAGCTCCAATAGGTGCTGGTCCCAAGTCCTGATAAATGGCGAGGGTTGACGTCAGGAAGGGAATCCGATCGTAAAACTTCACTGCCAGCGCTAGCTATGATCAGATGAGTCTAAAAGAAAGTGGTACAAGGGCTAGGGAGTACCCCTTAAGCGACACACAGCTATATCGCCCTACAGCTGCGAGAAGTGGACGAGGGCTACTGCATCAAGGGCGGGTGCGGTTAAAGAAGTGAGGCCAGCAAGTGGAAAGAATGTTGCGAGTGGGAACGTTGAATGTTGGAAATATGACTGGAAGGGGAAGAGAGGCAGCATACATGATGAGTAAGAGGAAGTCGGACATTTTATGTGTGCAGGAGACAAGGTGAAAGGGGGAAAAGGCAAAAAAACAAGGAGACAGGTATAAGTTGTTCTACTCTAGAGCGAATAAAGACGGAAGAAATTGTGTTGGAAATGTGGTGTGTGGCGAAATGAAAGACGACGTACTGGAAGTGGGTAGGAGGAACGACAGTATAATGCGAATGAAACTGGTTCGTGGAGAAGGACAACTGATCGTCTTATGTGCATACGTCCCACAAGTTGGCTGTACAGCAGCAGAAGAGAAAGATGAATTCTGGAACGTGCTAGATGAAGAAATGAGGGAACTGGAAGAAAAAGAGATGGTGATTGTTGGAGGAGACATGAACGGACACATAGGGAGACAGAATACGGACTGTGAAAGAGAGCATAGTGGCCATGGAGCATAAATGATGAACCAGGAAGGCGAGAGGATTTTGGGCTTTGCAGTAGCGTTTGATCTGGCAATTGTGAACTCCTTTTTTCTGTAAGAGGGAAGAGCATTTGATAACAGTCAGAAGTGGAAACAATTGTTCAAAGACTGACTACACTTTGACTAGAAGAAAACATCTTAAAAGCAGTAACAAATTGTAAGGTAATCCCAACAGATCAGGTGACGCAGCAACACGGGCTGCTGTGCACAGACATTAAAATAAAGTCAAACCTTTGGAAACCATGGGAGGAAGAAAATTAAATGGTTTCGCTTAAAAGAAGAGTATGTTAGGATCCGTTTTAGGGGGAAGGTATTAGAGAAGATTTCGGATGGACTAGAAAGTGTACAAGACTGGTGGATACATAATTCAAATATAATTCTAAGCTGCACAATTGAGGTGCTTGGTGAAACATCCTGAAAGATTAGAGAGCAGTAGGAGGGTTAGTGGTGGAATGATAATGTACAAGATGCAGTGACGGCTAAGAGGAAGGCAAAGCAGAAGTGGGACAAGTCCAGAGTGATATAGGACAAAGAGAAATACAGAGAGATAAAGCAGGAAACCAAAAGAATTGTTGCTCAGGCTAAGGCCATGGCATATCAAGACCTTTCTGATCAATTAGGAACAAAGGAAGGACTGAGAAAGCTTTATCGATTGACAAAATGTAGAAATAAGGCATCAAAGGACATTGTACATCTGAGGCAGATAAAAGACTCTGGAAGAAGGGTATTAAGGAGGTACGTGGATATAAAAAACAGATGGAGAATATACTTTGAGGGATTTTGAATGAAGCAATAGGAGCTACACCTGGTTTTTATTGATCTGGAGAAAGCGTTTGATAGCGTGCCAAGGCAAGAAGTCTGGAGGTGTTTGAGGGAGAAGAAGGTACCGGAGAAATATGTCAGGTTGGGCAAGCAGATGTACAGAAAAGTGAAGACAAGAGTTCAAATCTGCCTGGGAGAGACAGAAAGTTTTCCAGTGATAGTTAGCTTGCATCACCGGTCAGCATTAAGTCCGTTCCCATTTAATATTGTATGACATCGTGCTGTGTGCAGAATCAAGAGAAGAAGTGGCAGCCAAACTGGACATTTGGAGGAAACTATAGGAAGAGATAGGTATGAGACTGAGCAGAAGTAAGACGGAGTATATATGTTGCAAAGTGGATGGCAGCCAGGAGACAGATCTGTAGCTGGAAGGATATATCATCAGGAAGGTCAGTGACTTTAGATACTTAGGTTCAACAATGAAAGAGGATGATGAGGCTGAGAAGGATGCGGGATGCAGGATACAACAGGATGGAGGAACTGGAGAGAGATGGCTGGAGTGCTATGTGATAAGAGGGTGCCAATCAAACTAAAAGGCAAAATCTACAGGACAGTAGTGAGACCAGCTATGAAGTATGCTTTGGAAACTGTGGCCCTGAGGAAAAATAACATTAGCAGTATGGAGGTAGCGGAGATGAAAATGCTTAAGTGGATGTGCAGTGTGACCAGAAAGGATCATCTGAGAAATGACTAAGGGTAACGGTGAAAGTAACGAACTTGGGAGCAAGGATACGGGAGACAGGGTTGAGATGATTTGCTCATGTGATGAGAAGGGAGGAAGAGTATGTGGGAAGAAAGGTCATGCAGATGGATGTGGAGGGGAAATGGAAGCACGGACGACTAAAAAAGAGATGGCGGAGATGGTGGAGGTCTTGAGGATGAAGTTGAATGTGAGTTTAGCCGAAGACTTGAGGTTGTGGAGGAGACTGACCACAAACAACGACCGTTCTTAATTGGAAAAGCTGCAGTAGAAGAAGAAGTAGTTCTGCTTATTAGTTTGCTTTAATCATGTTCATATTTGCATAATATGCTTTATTGCTATAGCTGATCGAGCCTCATTCTCTACCATATTTCCTAGATACTTAATCTGGCCATTACTTCAAACATTTTCTGTTCAACTTGTATAATCTGTGGTTTTCTTTTTATTTCTGAAGTTGACATCACCATGCATTTAGTTTTATTTACATTCATCTTTAATTCCATGGAGCCTGTATAGCTGAATGGATGTGGAGTTTGCACACCACATCGCTTGTCCGCACGAACGAAGACTTCTTGGTTTCGAATCTAGTCGGCTACTAGAAGAAATGTTTCTAAGCCAGAGATCGACTATCTCGGTTCCCGAGTTAGTCGATCTCTGGCACGGGCAAGCAGTTTTTTTCTCCAGGAAACTCGAGTTTTTTGTCCCGTAAACTCAAGAAAGCCGACCGTAGAACGTACATTATTTCAGACATTAAATACGAGTGTTAGGGTTAGGGCCCACGAGATGGCAGAACTTGTTGAGTCGTCTCTCTTCCTGCGTGCCGCTTAATTAGTGATAGCCTTCGGCCAGTTATCTCTGAAGGCGTACCAGTGGAGATTGAACTGCCCACCCGGTCTCCGAAAGTTAGATAGGGCTAAACGACCTCGTCTACTCCCTATATACGGGAATAAAAAAGCGTTAGCTGATTTTTTTTAATCCCATATCATTAGTTTTTCTTTCCGGTTCATTATACACTTCAATTAACTATTTCTTAGTCCATGACCCTATGTTTATGTTGATGATATAGCCATAATCTTTAATCGCATAATGTAAATCTTTTATCGCATAATGTGAAGTATAATAAATGATGTTGTTGACAGTGCATCTCCTTCTTTTACACCCTTCTTAAATTCAAAGGGGTCACTAAATTTTTTATCTATTTTAACTTTGGCTTTTTTTTCATGGTCATTATTGCTATCTAATTAATTTAAGTGGTATCTCTAATTCTCTCATAGCCTTTTGTAGACTATCTCTGTTTAGACTGTGAGATGCTTGCTGAAAGCCTATAAATAACATACGTAGGTCTATAGCAGGCTCAAAAGATTTTTCCATCATCTTTCTGATAATGAAAAGTTGATCAATAGTACTTCTGTTTGATCTAAATCCACATTGATTTTCTCAAATTTTTCTTTTCAGTAATTTTTTTAAGCTTGTCATTATGGATTTAAGATGGATGTAAAATTTTATAAACTACATCACGTAACATAATACCTCTATAATTACTACAGTCGGATTTATCTCCTTTTTTTATAAATAGGACAGATTATGTCAACATTCCAGCTGTCTGTTATTTTTTCCGTGGTCCAAATTGTTGAAAATATTTCCTGTAGTACAAAATGTATTGAATCCCCTGCATTTTTCAGTAATTCTGCAACTATATTATCTTCTGCTGGTGCTTTCTTGTTTCTCATATTTTGTATTTTAGCTTTTATTATTATTATTATTATTATTATTATTATTATTATTATTATTATTATTATTATTATTATTATTATTATTGCTTATAATAATATATTTATAATACATATATGAGCACAAATAATAATTTTATTCGTACAGAATATTTATAATACGTACATGAATACAAATGTGCATACAGACACTTACACATACATAATATGTTTAAATTATAATCATTGTTTAAAACACATATTTAAATCACATAATAATATAAATATATAACAGATATTACATATGTTACATTTAATACTGCATAATTACCGACCGATCAGCACATCAACAGTCGTTGTCAAGGTTTTGGAGAAAGTAGTCAAGAGAAAAATGCAAGAATGGATAGATGGGAATAGAATACTGTATGGGGGGACAGCATGGTTTTGTGAAGGGCAGATCATGCCTCACTAACTTGCTTACGTTTATAAAACAGTAACGGCTGAACTGGATAAGGGTAATGGGTACACAGTGATATTGCTAGACCTTGCTAAGGCCTTTGACAAGATATCACATGGAATTGCAATCAGTAAACTGCAGCACATGGGGATGGATATAGGGTTGGTGAGATGGATTGGAGGGTGGTTGATAGAGAGAGATATTAGAGAGTAGTTTATTCAGGGGTAGAGTCCTAAAGACGGCTTGTGACTAGTAGTGTTCCACAGGGTTCTGTTCTTGGACCACTGCTGTGTAATTTGTTCTTTAACGATATTTAAGAATCTAAGAGAAACAGTTCATTTATTCGCTGATGATGCAAAGTTGGGTAGGGCCATTGTGAATGCAGATGTCAAATTTTGTAGTATGATTTGAATATATCAGAGGACTGGGCTAAGAAGAATGGATTTTAATTTAATGTGGTAAAGTGTGAGGTTATGTATTTTGGAGTGAAAAGTTTAGCATTAGTATACCACATTGGTAGAACCGGACTCCAGGAGATTGACGAATCCAGGGATTTGGGAGTGCTGATGGATAGGGAGTTGAAGTTTAGGAGACACATTGCGAAAGTGGCTAAATCAGCTCATCAAATCACTTGGTTACTGAAGAATACTTTGATGAGCAGACACAAGCCAGTTATTGTTCCTCTGTATCAAGCATTGATAAGACCCCATCTTGACTAATGTGCCCAGATCTGGGCGCCAGGGTTTCTTTTTGATTGGAAGGGAGTGAGATGATCCAGAGGCGAGTGACCAAGATGATAGCAACTCTATGGAATGAACCTTATGAGAACAGGTTAAAGATTTGTGAGTTGCAGTAATTGGTCGATAGGCAGAAAAGGGGTGATATGATTGACACATTCAAATTACTGAAGGGTTTCTAAAAGATTAATTCATAGGATATCTTTCAGAACAGGACTGGTGGTGGGGGGACTAGGGTCCATCCATGGAAACTAGATCTGGAAACTAGAAACTAGATCTAACACCATTGGTAATGTGGTTAGCAAGGGTGTTAGATCTAGGGTTTTTTACTTGGAGAGTGGTGAATGTGTGGAATATGTTTCCAGAGCCTGTTGTGGGTGCCATGAATGTGAACGAGTTCAACGCAAAGTATGATAGATACTGTGTGGATATTGAATAGTTATTCTTGACAGGATGTTTAGGGCCTCCTTCAGTGAGTCAAAGGACTCCTTCGAATTGCCCGTAATAATAATAATATAGCATTTTTAATACCACACACTTTATTATCTTTCAATTCACAATTAAAATGTTATATTTCCTTCTAAGGCCTGAAGAGCTCAGTTGAAGTGTCTGTTGCATTCTTTGCGCTAGGCCGCCCGATGATGGACTTCAAGTTCAAGACTAGTCGCTGACTAGAGAAACTTTTTTTCTAAGCCATTCTTTGACCGTTTTCTGAGATAGTCGATTCTTGAACGGGCAAGCGCGATTTTTTTCTCTAGTAAACTGAAGATAGTCGACCGTAGAAACCTCATTATTTAAGACACATATCCTATTAGGATTAGTTACAAGAGTTGGCAGCACTTATGCCCCTTCTCATTAACAGTGCCGCCTATAATTATTGATAGACCTGGTCCAGATATCAGAGCCTAAATTTGTTTATGTCGACGCTCCACAGTTGTCAGATGTCTGCTTACGTCAAATTAAAAATTTATCCATTTTCTGCACTAGAAAAGATTGTTTTTCACAGTCGTGTATAGGTAGTGCAAATAGGAATAAAATAACGCCGACCATCGACTTTTCACTTTTGGTCACTGTTGCAGTGTTACTGCTGTTTTGCCATTTCAAGTATTATATATACTCCAGAAACATTTCAGAACATTTGAGACTTCCTGTGATGAAATCGCAAATGTTTCCGAAAGGCCGATACGATTCAAGAACTGTGCAGGGACGCCAGATCTATACAATTTTCGAAAGATTTCAAGACATATTTAAATTTGTACGAATACTTAAAAATTTTAAATAAATCCTAGTTTTTTTTTTGTTTTTTTTGTTGCTGTTGTTGTTATTGTTTTTCTAACTTTCATGGCTTTTGCCAGTGTCTCAGCACGAGAATTGCAAAGGAAGAAGGTCGGGGCGCACAGAAAACTAATATTAAAAAATAGAGCGCAAGTGAAAGAACGTTGAGAAACCTTAATTTTGAGATAACTCAAAACTTCGGTAAAAATTCGTGCTTTCGTAAGAAAACCATAAGGGTCTGTGCCAAATTTCGACTAACTTCAGAAATATTTGAAGGGGAAAAAGCCACGAAAGAGATGTTCTAATCGCTGACTACTTCGGCTATAGATGCAGAAATTTCAGAAGAAGAATGAATCTAAATTTATTAAGCTTAAACAACTTCCTCAAGAAGCATGTGACAGAGGAACTAGAAGCAAAGAGTATTAGAACTGATTATAATCTCGGGTTGTTGATATCGAACATGCAGTACTCATTTGGGAAGTGGATAAGTTTATAGCGGTTCCATTCAGAAAACGTTACATACTGGACTGCAAACCAGGAAATTATGACCATGTGGGGAATACCATGGTATCAGGTATTGAATGGGAAGGATATCGGTAGTGTGGGAAGGTTTAAAAAATACTTAAATGATGCCATTTCAAAATGTGTCCCGAGAGTTCGAAGAATAAATAAAGTAGGAGTAACATGGATATGTAATTTTTACAAGCATGTGATTCGCAAGAAACGGATGATGATGAGGAAGGAATACTACGTGCATCAGAAGGATGTTCGTTGTTAAAATTATAAGCAACAGGCTGGAATATTCGCAACTGTTGTACATAAAACTAAGCCTGAGTATGAAAAGAAAATGGCTGTGCAAGCTAAAGACAACCCAGAATAATTGAATCCCTATGCGGCAAGTAGAAGATAAAAAGAATTTGAAATAATAACTCTACTAAATGCTGGTGGTATACAAGTGACTGGTACAGAAGTGATTGTTCTACTAATGAATAGCTATTTTGCTAAAAGCTATCAACCTGGTATAGGCAATGTTGAACTTTCCGCTACCTCTTCACTGTGTGAGGAAACTCATATGGATAAGGAGGAAGAGCTGTCAGAAACTGAATACGAATACTGTAATAGGAACTGATGGGATATAAGCATAGATATTTTATTGAACTTTTCACTGAGCGTGCAGAATTACACTTACGAACAATATTAGGCAGAAGACTTTACAAGAGGGCACCTGATTCTGGCACGAGGCATTCTAACGTTCATAAGCTGATGGCAGGGACAAGCCACCAATGTGCCCTGCAGAGCACGCAGAGACAGAATTTTAAAGTCTCCCGATGACAGTTCTTAATAAAGAGAGGTATTTATATCTAGCATAGCACTAAATCCCACAAAAAGAAATAGTAGCACTGGTAAAGTGAAGAGTTGCCAAAACTCCGCTTGTATTAGGCTTACAAGATCTTGGTTCTCCTTTTAGTATTGCACCTTCTTAAGATGGCTAGAGATGAATGGGCACCCAGTACCCAATACTTGCGCATCAATAACCCATACTGCTCTTTCTTTCTTTATTATCAAATCTGTATTCCTAAAGCCTAATTCTGTACGGAAGTACAGAGGTAGGCTTTAGGAATTTCTACCATAGTCTCCCAAACTTTATTTATTTTAAAAACGGTTATTCAATATGGAGACCATGGCATCATTCCTCCGTACACGGATTCTGTGTGTTCTAAAACAACACCGAGAGATGTGAGACAGTGTTTCACTGAAATACTATCTCAGCCCTAGAGATAAATACTATCTCTTGGGCTGAGATAGTATTTATCTCAGCCCTAGAGATAGATATATACCCTAAATACTATCTCAGCCCGAACGAGCTGTACGGGCCCCTAATGAGCAGAGCATTAATTCTAGTCCTAATAAGATCTACATACTCATATCCTGGTAGTAATCTGGTATAATCCGTAATCCACTGATGTTGAGGGGCGCCTTGTAAGATTCACAAAGAGAAGCGTCATCGACAGAGCCATGAAGTAGAGATGTCCATCTCTAATGCTCTGCCATAGATTACAGACGCAATAAGGTTTGGCAGTAGTGCTTCTGTAATCGTCTTGAATAATAGAATTATGGAAAGCATCCTTGAAGATGGGTGAGGAGAAAGCTTCAAGCTTTACTACCGGGTGAAACTGCAGTCGTGGAATCAACCAGCAGAGAGAAATGGAATACCGAGCCTTCCCTCCTTCACTCTAGCATGAAAAATGTCATTTGGATGTCAGGAGTTAGGCTGAGCCAAGTTCTCACCGTAGAGCGAACTGCTTTATCCATTCGGAATAGTACCCACAGGCCATGATAAGAACTAAAGTGCAGGACTTCTCTACATTAATATCAAGGCCACTGACATGAAAGAAGTTAACCGCCAGATCGTGGAGTTCCTGCAGGCCTACATCAGTGGAGGCCATGAGAAGTCGGTCGTCTGCAAAGACCATCGCGTTAAAATAGTGTGCATCAAGGGAGCAACCACTATTGTTAGGAAGAGAGCGAAGAAACTTATCAATGATGCAGTTAAAGGAAAGAGGGGAGAGAGGTTCGCTCTAGCAAACTCCCTGAAAGAAGGAATAGAGGTCACATGGGATCTGTAATGATAGAAAGGGAGCTACCAGTGTAAAGCTCTATACATAAGAAAGAAAGGGGTCTGGATACCCGGCAATAGATAGCGCTCCAAGAATACCAGGAATAGAGACGCTATTAAAGTCCTTTTGGAGGTCCACTGAGGGCCATGTAGTGAGGCCTATGGAGGCGTCGGAAATCAGAAAGAAGGGAGGAAAGGTGTATGCTTCGAAACAATCATTCGAAGGGATAGAAGCTCTTTGACGGAAGTTATGCTTAACATGTTGTTGCACTCTTAACCAAAGCTTTTGGAACTAAGGGTGAATCACGGGTGAAACTGTAATAGGTTTGTAGTCTGCTACTCTAGTGGCTGTGTTCTTCTTGGGAATAAATATAGTTGTGGAACTGCGAAGAAATGGAGGAATTGTTCGGGAGTATAATATTTTATCAATTGTTTCTTGCAATATCAGAAATGGCACCCTTCGTAGCCTAGATGCTGAGAATCCATCAGGTCCGTAGGAATATGCGTTAGATGGGAGAGCTGCTTTAATTTCTTCTGTAGACACTGGATGATATGAGAGACATCATGTCCACAAAAGTAGGTACGAATAACTGTTTTGAAAGAGCTAGCATATACACTGGAAGGGGAGGTTTGTTCACAGCTGAAGCAAATCTAGAGACCAGAGTCTCCTCTGTTATTTCTGGAGGTTTCCTTCAACAAACTGCTTATAGGCCTTGATGGCATAAGAAGAACATTAGGGGAAAACTTCTGCCATGGCTTCGTTGATGTTCCTCACACCTCCGCGAAAAGGCGAACCTCATGAGTTACTAGAATTTTTTCTTCTTCTTTGTTCCACTGAGCCTTCACAAGCTCCATTCTTATAGCAGCATTGGCCTCTGATAGATGTTTTGGAAGTGTGGTACACCCCAAGGCCAATTTCAGTAATGATCACATGATTAGAGCCAGAACAAACGAAATGTCGTAAGTTCATTTCTGCTGGAAAGTGCCAGGGCATAGATGGTAATTGAGAATGAATGCTGCCAAGAAAGGGGTAAGGGCTAGATTTGTTATCGGAAGAGTAACGATTTAAATTCAAGAACAATATGTTACCTATATGGGAATCATAAGCCTAACGCCTTTTTGTTGCTGTAGGGAGTAGGCGATGCGTTTTAGCCCTAACTTTTGGAGACTGATTGGGCAGTTCAATCGCCAATGCTAGCCAATCAGAGATAGCTAGCCCAAGGTTATCACTAATCAATCAATACACAGTGAAGGCGACTAGCAAGTGCAGCAATCTCATAGTCCCTAATCCTAACACAATATTTATAATGTATGAAACTAGTGTGAGTTCGACGGTTGATTTTCTTCAGTTTATGGGACGAAAAACCTGACTGCGCGTGCATGAAATCGATTAACTCCGGAACCGGTCGAGAAAAAGCTTAGAAAATGTTCCTCTAGTCAACAACTAGATTCGATCGCTTTCCATCGTGCGGTCAAGCGCCGTAGGGTGCAAGCGTCACTTCTACTGAGCTACACAGGTCCTTCTCTCTTTATAATAATAACAACAACTACAATAATAATAATAATAATAATAATAATAATAATAATAAAAAGAAGAAGAAGAATCTAACGTCTTTTTATTCCCGTATATAGGAAGTAGGCGGTAGTAGGAAGTAGGCGGAAGTAAAAAGTAGGAAGTTACTCTCAACTAGTACACAATCAGAGATAGCTAGCCCAAGGCTATCACTAATTAAACGGTACACAGTGAAGAAAGAGGACTCAACAAGCGCCGCCATTTCGTTGTCCCTAATCCTAACATTCATATATGTCTGAAATAGTGTGGGTTCTACGGTCGATTTTCTTGAGTTTATGGGACGAAAAAACCTGAGTTTCCCGGAGGAAAACCCGCTTGCCCGTGCCAGAGATCGACTAACTCGGGAACCGTCAAACAAAAGGCATAGAAAAATTTCTTTTAGTCGCCGAGTAGATTCGAAACCAACAAGTCTTCCTTCGTGCGCTCAAGCGTCGTGGTATGCAAACGCCACATCCACTGAGTACCCAAGTTAGCTACACTGAGCTACACATGCTAATAATAATTCCATCCCGCCATCTTAATGATGAAAAGGAAGAAGAAATCCATACCGGATCAATCGACGCTCGGGTCATCAAGGACTGCGTCAGATGTTTCGAATCTTGGGCATCAGGCGACCAGTGGGTACAGGACCCAACCCTCCTTGCTGGACAATCAGGGCAGAAAGCTGAAAAGCGACTGGAAGAAACCAATCATAAAAACTGGACTGTATAAGAAAACAGAGAAGTTATGAAAAGATTTTACAGATCAAAAGCAGAAAAACGAGGTTTCATAAATCGTATACATTTATTTTGGAAAGAAAAATTCCCAATATCTGCAATAACAGAACAAAGACTTATGGACCCAAAGAATTTCATTTTCCGTAACAAAATATTTACTGAACTTGAGCTGCAAGTGTTACATAATAAACCAACAACTCCAGTAACAGCAAATCATTAGGAGGTAGCTATATCAAACTTTGGATTTCAACTCATAAGCTTCAAGTTGACGACATACCTCAGAATGTTTTGATAGAAGTGCAGTGTAAAATGAAGTCAGGTATATTGTAACATATGAACTCCATAAATGACCATATAAGACTACCACCATTAAAAGCTTTACAAAAATGTAAGTTAAAACAGCCTCTCTTTGATGCAAATGCTAAATCAAACTTTTACAACCAACAGTATAATGGAAACAAGTCAGCCCCTATACAGCACAACCTATATAATTTCAGTGAAGGTTGGTTGCAAACCGAAGAGCAAAAGCAGAGGAAGAAACAATCTGCACCATGGAAAATCCGGCTAGAACGAAAATTCAAAAACTTCGAGCTGATCTGAGCAACTTAAAGAGTTTTAAAGAAGGACAGCTGAAAAATAATAACATCGAAAACAAACTGATTAACACATATAATTTGGCCAAAAAACAATTGCTGAAGTTTCCAAAGAGCAAAAACAGTGATTTACAGCCACTACACAGAAAATTGAAAGATATGAAGCAAGAATAAATCAATTTGTACAAAATATGCAATTTCAACAGAACCAACCAATGGTAACAAGAAATAACCAAGGTTATTTCTTGTCACCATTGCTCTTCAACATGATGTGAACAAGACGTGGCAATGGCTACAATATGGATATATTAAAAAAAAGAAACAGAAGGATTTATTCTAGCAGCTCAAGGACAAGCATTACAAACTAATGCAATGAGAGCAAAAATTTTGAACATCAATAATAACAGCAAATGCAGATTATGCAATTAGAAAGATGAGACTGTAGAACATCGAATCATTGCGTGAAGCAAAATAGCTCAAATTTACTATAAAAACCGTCATGATCAAGTGGCCAAAATAATTCATTGGCATGTATGCAAAACACATGCCTTTCCTACTTCTGATAATTGGTGGCAGCATAAAATAGAGACTGTATTGGAAAACGAAACAGCAAAAATTCTCAGGGAGTTTAGAATACAAACTGATTGGCAAACTGGAAGGCTTGTGTAGCTCGGCGGAAGTGGCGCTTGCGCCCTCTGTGCTTGGTCGCTCGAAGTCAGACTTAAGTTCAAGTCTAGTCGCCGAATGGAGGAACTTTTTCTAAGCCTTTCTTCGACCGATTCCCGAGTTAGTCGATCTCTGGCATGGGCAAGCGGTATTTTCCTCCAAGAAACTCGGGTTTTTTATCCCGTAAACTCAGGAAAATCGACCGTAGTACCCACATTATTTCAGACAGTAATATATCTATTTAGGGTCAGGTACCAAGAGATGCAGCACTTATTTGCCAGTCTCTTCATCGGCGGCTATTATAATTAGTGATAGACATGGGTCAGCTATATCTGATTGGCTACCGGTGGAGATTGAACTGCCCACTCAGTCTCCAAAAGCTAAATACGGTATAAAGGCCACGCCTACTCCCTATAAGGGAATAAAGTTTCTGCTATTGGCTTTTGATGAGAAGAGGCATATTATTTATACTGAGCCTGATTACATTTCATAGAAGGTTTCTCAGAAATCTCCCATTGCACTGGTGCTAACACAGTTTGATTCCTACTGTCTCCCCCTCTGCACAAAACATGCAAAAGGTCAAATGGCCGGCAGGCTCTACCCACAATGAAGACCAGTGTTGGATTTAATGTTTTATAGGGAGGTATGGTTCCAATCAGTGGCCAAGTGAGATACTGATACTCCTTTCCCCAATTAGTAGGTGGCTACAAGACTAAATTTTGCTAGTAGACCAACTCAGTCTACAGGACTCTTGCTGGCAGGCCCCCTAGCCCTGTGGGATTATATATTGCAAGTAGTCCATCTATGTCTACAGGATACTTTGCTGGCAGGCCTCTAGCCCTGGAGGTTTATTTATACTGCCGTCAAACAATTTCTGCTGGCAGTAGATCACCACCCTGACATGGAAAACATCAAAGAGCAGATCTAGATCTTTAATAAGGGGCAGTCCCTAGAGGTACTGAAACTCATAATAGGCAAGCTTGAATCTGACTCCCCGGGTTTTATAAAGCAGTACATTCACTCTAATGATCAAGATGGAGAGGAGGAGGAAAATGGGATATCACAAGAACTCATTACTGCTGTGTCACCAAAATCCCGCTGTCAAAACAACTCACGGGGGGGGGCATTCTAACAAAAGACGAAGAACTACAGAGGACCAGATGGATGAAGACACACCAACACCAGATGTCCAGAGGAACACCGAAAAGGTTCCACCTGTTATACTAAGGGACAAGGACAAATAGACCACTGTCACATCAGCCCTTAGGTACATGAAATCTCATATTCCTGGGCTAAAATCAAGATGAATGAGTCAAAATCCATCCAGTCTCAGGCACTGACTAGAGACTATTGACAAAACCAATGGATAAACTAAACATATTTGGTCGTTTTATAATTAAAATACAAACATATTTAATACTGACCATTTAAAAAACAAACTTACATTATAGCCTACCAGTTTCGCCAGCAAACTGTCTGGCTTTTTCAAGGCGTTTCGGAAAGACATAAAAACTAGTAAATGCAAATTGAAAGGAACATAAAAAACGTTGTAAACCAACTAGTAGCTAAGGTTACACGTTTTCCGTGACAGAGAGGACTTATTGATCTTATTTATTATCACGCATGCACGTTTGTTGCACACGTGTAATGTGATTACTGGCTAGCTGTAGTTCAGATTGATTTAGAGAGAGGATTTGGTTTTTCCACGAACTGTTTAGGATTGCACCCTGATTTCTGTTGAGGTTTCCGCCGGTTATTAACACTATTGTGGCTTCCTTGAATAAGCGATGTCTGTAGTCATCATCCAGATATGGCATGGAGCTGTTTTGCCACTCTATCGTCTAGTTAGACATACAGAAATGCTAAGCCGGAAGAGATACTTCTGTTGTGGTTTACATCACCAACATGTTCCTTTCGTCTGACCTTCAAACTCCAAGCATCAGACAAGTTTGTCCGACGTAGGCAAGGCAAAACCACAGGAACAAGGAATGTAATATACTCCTGGATATTTGCAGAAAGGCACTTTATCTTTTAGGGATCCTAAAACTTGTCTGATGCTACTGATTAGTCTGAAGACCACTGTGATGTTGTTATGTTTTGAGGATATTCATTTTGTGATAATGTGTTGGCTATTAGTGAGAGTTCAGTCTTTAAACCATCACAAGACATAAACTGAGCATTATCCACATGTTGAAATATAGGGCCAGAAAGTTTATATCAAAAGAGGAGGATATACAGACTGAACTCTCACGAATGTCATTTTTAATTGAATTTATAAATTAAAATTGCCATATGAAATTGTGAATTAATACCTATAATTGATTCATCACTCTGATGAAAATTAGATGCTTAGCAATGTAACATCATTAATGTCACAATTGTCTCTCAAGAATAGAATTAACCAGTTACTTTTCCACATGGACGTTTGACATTCTTCTTCTTCTGCAGATTTTCCCACTTAAGTCGGGTCGCTGTTTGTGGTGTGTCTCCTCCACAACTTCCTGTCTTAGGCTGTAGCCACATCCAAGTTCTTCATCCTCAAGTCTTCCTTCACCATCTCTTTTTTATCCGTCTGAGCTTCCTCTTCTCCTGCACATCCATCTGCATGACCTTTCTTCCCATATACTCTTCCTCCCTCCTCATCACATGACCAAACCATCTCAACCCTGCCTCCTGTATTCTTGCTCCAAAGTTCGTCACTTTCACCGTTACCCTTATATAGTCATTTCTCAGATGATCCTTTCTGGTCACACTGCACATCCACCTAAGCATTCTCATCTCCACTACCTCCATCCTGCTAATGTTATTTTTCCTCAGGGCCACAGTTGCCAAAGCGTACTTCATAGCTGGTCTCATTACTGTCCTGTAGATTTTGCCTTTTAGTTTGATTGGCACCCTCTTATCACATAGCACTCCAGCCATCTCTCTCCAGTTCCTTCATCCTGCTTCTATTCTGCATCCTACTTCCGTCTCAGCCTCACAATCTTCTTTCATTGTTGAACCTAAGTATCTAAAGTCACTGACCTTCCTGATAATATATCCTTCCAGCTCCAGATCTGTCTCTTGGCCGCCATCCACTTTACAACACATATACTCGGTCTTACTTCTGCTCAATCTCATACCTCTCTCTTCCAATACTTTCCTCCAACTGTCCACTTTGGCTGCCACTTCTTCTCTTGATTCTGCACACAGCACTATGTCATCTGCATATAATATAGTGCAAGGTGCGTCTTCTCTCACTTCCTCCGTCACCACCTCCATCACAATATTATACATGAACGGACTTAATGCTGACCTTTGATGCAAGCTAACTGTCACTGGAAAACTTTCTGTCTCTCTCAGGCAGGTTTGAACTCTTGTCTTCACATTTCTGTACATCTCCTGCAACAACCTGTTATATTTCTCCGGCACTTTCTTCTTCCCCAGACACCTCCAGACTTCTTGCCTTGGCACTCTATCAAACGCGTTCTCCAGATTAATAAATAACAGATATAGCTCCCGTTGCTTTTCTCGAAACTTTTCCATTATCTGTCGTACCCCAAAGATAGCATCTGTCGTCGATCGACCAGGCATGAAGCCAAATTGCCCTTTTGCAATTTCCACCTCCTTCCTCATACTTCCATCAAGAACCCTCTCTAGGATTTTCATTGTGTGGGACATCAACTTTATTCCTCTGTAATTCTTACAGTCTTGTGCATCCCCTTTACTCTTGTTGATGGGGACAAGAGTATTTTCCCTCCATTCCTTGGGTATATTTTCCTGTTGACAAACGTTTATTGACAGGTCCCACAGCAGGTCAATTCCTTCTTCCCCCAGTGCCTTCCATGCCTCCACTAGGATCCTGTCAGGGCCCACTGATTTTCCATTCTTCATCACCTTTATGGCTTCCTTCAATTCCACTCTACTGATCTTCTGCATCATCCCCTCATAAGGCTCCCCATCTTCTCTGTGAGTTCTAGCATTTTCTTCATTCAAAAGCCCTTCAAAGTATATTCTCCATCTGTTTCTTATATCCACATCCCTCCTTAATACCCTTCCTCCAGAGTCTTTGATCTGCCTCACATGTACGATTTCCTTTGATTTTTACATTATGAAATAAAAAAAAACATACCGTTTACCTTTTTTTGTGTGAATTATTACACCTTCGGAAACGTAGCAATTACAGATGACATTAATATTACTTGTTTTTTGGCTAGCAAAAATTGCATTGTTCTTTATAATTAACAATTTGAATCTGTGGTTGTGTATGACGCTACGCGCGGTGATGGTTGTAACTATCAATGTTGGGTTTGTAATTGGGAGATGATGTTTCAGTTTAGTGGTGTGTTGTAAATGTTGATAATAATCTCTTTTTTAAAAGGAAGAATTAGCTTTTCGTATGTAGAATAATCCTGGAAAGAAATATGGCTTTAAGTTTAATAGTTGCTAATTGATGACAGTTTTGAAGATGATGCAGTACGTATATTGTTTCTTTTTAGTTAGGCCTAAATTGTTGCTTTTTTTTTTTTGTAATAATAATAGTTTTAAATTTTTATTTGAATTCTGTTGTGTGTTTTTTCTACTGAAAGTTCGGTTACAGAAATTTTGATCTAATTGACATTTAAATTATACGTTATTGTTATATGAGTTTTAAGATCTGTTATGTTAATTAGAAATTTATGTTATTTCATTTAAATTACGCACGTTAAGTGGCATAACCGAGCTTAGCCGTACCATATTGTAAAGCGCTAATAAATAAATAAATAAAAATCACGCCATTTACCAATCAGTCACTTTACTGTCGGCATATTTTAAGGTCTTTGTCATAATAATAGAATAGAGTTTTAATTCGATAATAAAGAAGCGAAGGAGACATGGGATGGTTTAGGTAAAGCAACTCACTAACCATTTCTTTCAATAATAAATACTGACGAATGATATTTTGTTTCATTCGCATAAGTTAAAATAGGTGGTAACACATGAATTAAATGGGGAGACATTAGAGGCAAATACTTATCTTCATGTAACTGAAACAGATTTACATTAATGTACATGCATTGATGTAAATCTGTATTTTGGGTGTAATTCTTGTAGCATTTTTGAAATGGATTATAGCTTCAGATTAGGTGTGCTCATCACAGCAGAAATTTCATTTTGTATTTTTGCCTTAGTATATCTTATTGTCTTTTATTCAGCCAGTTTATAGCTTTTATTATTATTATTTAGGGTTGCTTAAGTGTCAAAGCCAGATAACATGGTGGAGACGTCCACATTACCTTTAAAGATTGCATTGAATTGACTGGGGGTCTCTGACCTAATGCCCACTCCTCACCTTCATGTGGTGGACCCTGTTAATAGACATTCACTGGGTACTAAACTCATGAGAATGAGCTGGACGTTTGTAACTTAGCTGATCAAATTAAACTGCAAATACATGTGATGGTACCACACAATGAGATTTTATGCGACTAGGGCATCTCCCAGTTAAACAAGCATTCCCCCCCCCCCATTGTTTTGCTGAGAAACAAGGGCAAACAATGAAATCAGCTCTTTTGGAATGAACTCAAACTCAGCATCAGAAGTATTGAAGATAGAAACCATCAATATAAGGAATATTATTGGAAAGGAAATTGAACTTGCAAAAGAACCAGAAAAAGTTTGACATGGACATAATTGATATTACTGAGATAAACACAAAAACAGGTGAGATCTTATTAAATAAGTATAGAATGTTGTATTCAAGGAAAGGAAGGAATAGCAGTAGCATTCAACACCAAACATGAAGATTAACTTCTTGATTGAAAGGCATTTTGAATTAGAGTTATGTAAGCAAACTTCAAAATGGGGAAAATGGACAATGAAAGTTATTTGTGCTTATGGTTCTGCAGAAAGTTCTCTGAAGGAAGATTTTCTTAATTAAGAAAATGGAAAAAGCAGTCCTTGTTGGAGATCTAAGCAGCAAAGTAGGAAATGATTGCTACCAAAAATACAGGAACATTTTGTGAAAATTTGGAGAAAAAGGATATGGACTAGTCATGTTCCTGGAGTTTAGGGTTATTCATTGATTCTCCAGCATCGTGTTGTTGGGAAACTTTCATTGGTGGACAGTCAGGAACACCCAATCAAAGTGCCAATAGGTGGCATAATTTTAGGACTGTCTGCCAATGAAAGTTTCCCAACAACACAATTAACGACATAGACTAGATAATAACTAAAAATATTTAGTTATTACTTACTATATTTTGCCAAAGTTAAATTGGCATCTTCAGGGATTAATACACTGGTATTCAACATGTGCATGCAGACACACTTCATGTACTTCCATCTTTGTTACTGAAGTGTGCCTGCATGCACATGTTGAATACTAGTGTATTAATCCCTGAAGATGCCAATTTAACCTTGGTGAAATATAATAAGTAATAATTAAATATTTTTAGTTATTATCTAGTCTATGTTGTTAATTTCCTTAAACAACATGATTCTGAGACCATGTTCTAACATAAAGAGCAACACAAGTTCACATGAAGATAAGACACAAGAAATAAGAAAAGTCTCATTGACATTGGTGATAGTAATATCTTCATACTGATTCAGGATACAAGATTGTACAGAGGATTTGAAATTGGAAGTTACCAGCATTTAGTATTAAGTAGCATAAAAATGAGTTTTGCATTGAAAAGAATGGTATATAAGAAAGTTTTAAAAAAAATTAAAGTTGAGCAGCTTTTACAGGTAAATTGTAGATTCTACTGCACGAATATTATTCAAGAAAAAATTAAACAGTTTGAAAACAAGAATTCTACCTTGGAGTTTCATTGACTGAAGAAAACTCAATTTCATTCTCAATTTTTTCTCAATCTCAATTTCTCAATCATTCTCAATTTCTCAATTGAGTTTCTGAAAACTCAATTTCAGAAAAAAATTCATTGATTCAGTTAGGAAAGCATGTGAAGTTGTCTGGAAGGATAGAAAAAATAACACCATATGGTGTTATTTTTTTTAAGTTAAAGAAGCAATCTGGCAGAACAAGAATGTATACTGAAAGTTCCTAGAAACGAAGTCTCCAGATATCCTAAAAGAACACAGAAAAATATAAGAGAACAAAACTATGTTTAAAAGTAGCTAAACAAAAGTCATGGGAAGATTTTAGTAAGAAGATATCAGAAGGCAGATATTCTGGAAGCTATTGAAAAAGCTTAGAAATGAAGGAAAGAGTACTGCAAAAGGAATCAGATATGATAAAGGTGAAAAGAAACTGAAGATAAGGGTATCGTAGCTGTCTAGAGTAGCAGTTTTCAACCTTTTTTTTATCTTACCACACACTAAAACTAATTACTGAAATTCTACAGCACACCATCTTTTTTTTGGCAACTATTTCAGCAAGAGCGTAACTTGCTTCTTGCACTTTTTCCAATATTGTCACAAATTTGGTCCATTTTTTTGCCTGGCAAGTTTTATTGAGTAGAAGTCTTTTGAAATATTCCACTGGTTTCTCATACAAGTGGGAGTGTTTTGATTGCAGATGTCTCTTCATCTTGTTAGGAACCATTGCTTGATTTGCCAATTTTTTGCCACATACAACACACATGGGACGTGTTATCTTCCCTTGAAATAAAGCCAAATGACAAATAATTTTCATTGTACTGGCTGACAGTGGTTTTAGATATACTAATGTTACTTATTACTTCACTGTCATCTAATTTTTGGTTTTTTAATTAGTAACTTGTCCATGTTGAATGGATCCTTATAAAAGTAAATTTAAAAAAATCGAAGTCTAAAAAAAAAAAAAAGAAAATGTTATCAGTTAAAAGAATATAAGAGTATCACTTGAAATCACTGGTCTCATAAAGTGCAGTGCTCATAGTTTTCACTCAAATTCAACACCATTGAAACACAGTGAAACAGATCTTACAGAATTGAAACCAGTGCAGCTGTGTCAGCAAGAAAAATGCTCCAAGATTTCAGTTGTTCACTGAATAAACCTGTCTCATCTTTATGCAACACTGACGCTATGAAAGCACAGTATACACTATAATTGTTGCACAACTGGAGGAACCTGTAAACACGTACAATGGTGCATATCTATAATAACTGGTGCGCAGTTTTATTGTTGACTCCTCATATATTTTGTTGATAAAATGTGCAAAAAAGAAACTTCTTTTACAACAATTATATCAAAATCCTGTGGCGCACTGTTTGAAAATCATGTCTAGATTAATTATTTTGAAAGACTGTTAAATAAAACAAGCAGGGGCAGATAGTAGGTAGAAAATTTTCAACAGGAATGCAAATTGGAATACACATCTACATGAGGTAGAAAAAGCCTGTAGAAACTTGAGATATGGAAAGGTAGTTAGAGTAGATGATATTTGACCAGAAATATTTAAGTATGGAAGTATAAAAGTTTTGCATTTGCTATACTGCATAAATTTGGGGGATCTGTCAGAAGATTAAATTTCAGATGATTGGAGTGGAACTCTAATAGTTCCCATCTATAAAAAAAAAAAAATAGGGAATAAAGCTGAATGTGAGAATTGCAGAGGAATTTCTCTACTAAGAATTCCAAGTAAAAGTGGCTGAGAAAAATTATGGAAGATAAACTTGGAAAAGAATAACAACAAATAGAGATTGTCAAGAAAGATTTTCATTTTATGAAAAATAATTGATAAATCTTGTGAATATAAGAACAATCTCTTGTAGATCTGGAAAAGGCATACGACAAGATTTCCAGAGAAAAGTTTTTCAAAATGCTACATTACTTGCCTTAGTATCCCATAATGCAAAGCACATATCCTTACACACGTGTATAATACTATGCATTATAGGAAGGGTCATTACCCAGACTGGTTTTGATCTTTATTGAGGTCCCTTCAGTGGGAGTGAAGCGATACCAAGGTTGAAGTAATGCAGAAGTCATATTTCCACATACAAATGGTCAAAAGGTGTCACACCTTATTACTAAAATACTTTGGATTAGGGATAGATGGTGAAATTTTTTAGCATAACCAAGTGGAAAAACTTTCAACATCTATCTCTAATCAAGAGTATTTTAGTAATAAGGTGTGACATCCTTTGGCTACTTGTACACTAGTGGCCAAAATTGTGGAAACCTTTTGGAAAAAGTGTATTTTTTTTTTTTTTTTTTTTGTGTAATACCATAAAATTATATATCAATGGAAAGATAATTTAATCAAGAATGTAATGCAACAAAGTTTGTTGAATTATCTGTATTCTATGAAAAGTTATAGCCAAATAACCAGAAAAAAGAAGCACAACTTGCTTAGGTTGATATGAAGTAGCTTTCTTTCATTTGAATGTAGTCAATGAGCATGAGTGGTTAGAGAGCCAATCAGGTGTCATCTTGTTTTGGCAATGAGTCAATAAGGTCACAGTAGGATTCAACTATTGATGTCATGTATTGGAGCGGAGAGGAGGACATTTGTCAGTGTGTTATGTGATTGCTATCAAGTTGGTTTTTTTTTTTGTTTGTTTGTTTGTTCTTTCATTTAGTGAGCTTGTAAAACAATAAAATTAAAGAAATGACACAAACAGTTGACTGGTCACCTAGAAAGCGATGTAAAATAGTACTATTAAGTGAATAAGGCTATAGTTATGAAGAAATTAGGAAAAAAATTGGTGGAAACTTAATTTAGAAATTTAGAAATGCAACCAAAGGTGGCATTTCTAAATTTTTGAAGAGGTATAAGGAGACTCGGTCACTACAAAGCCAGACTGGTAAAGTCAGGAAAAGGTGCACAACAGCAAGTGATGATAGAAGAATTGAGAGACTGTGCCTATGTGACAGAAGAAAATATCTGGGTGTATACAAGATGAAATGGCGCAATACATGTGAAGTTGAGTGCAAGGACTGTTCGGCACAGACTGCAGGAATTTGGTCTAAATGCTAGAATTCCATGAAAAAAGCCATTTTTACATCTCAAACAAAGGTTGAAAAGATTAAACTGGGCTAAAACCATGTTAACTGGACAGCGGAACAATGGGACAGTGTTATTTGGAGTGATGAGACCAAAATCTCCCTGTTTGGTAGTGATGGCATAAAATACGTAACGAGAAGAATCGGAGAAGATTTGCATCCTGATTGCATTACACCTACCGTGAAACCCACTTAGTGTTATGATCTAGGGTTGTATGACATCAAAAAGATGTGAGCAGAATTTGCATGATTAATGGGAATATAAATGCCCAAAAATACATAAATGAAATACTTGAGCCCAAACTAAAACCTTCCGCACGTGATCTTTTCCAAGATAATGAACCATTTATATTTCAACAGGATTCAGCACCATGTCATGTTGCTGCTGTGTGCAAAAAGTGGTTTCAAGATAATCATATTCCACTGCTGGAATGCCCTTGGAATAGCCCAGACCTTAACCCAATTGAAAATCCATGGAACCTACTAAAGAAACTTGTTAGTCAGAAGCAACCCACCAATAAAATCCAATTAATAGAAGCAATAATTCAATCTTGGTTTCACATTATAACAGCTGCAGAACTAAAAAATTTGGTTCACTCCATGGGAAGGCATTGTAAAGCTGTAATTAACGCTAAAGGTTATCCAACTAAGTATTAACTCACATTGTGAGAATTTTTGTATATCTCATTTCTTCTATATGTTTCACTTTTTTTTCTTTATAACTGCTGTTTTAATAAAAAAATCCTTCATAAAAGTTATTGCATTACATTCTTGATTAAATTATCTTTCCATTGATATATAATTTTATGGTATTACACCAAAAAAAAAAAAAATGGTATTATGGAAAAAATACACTTTTTCCAAAAGGTTTCCACAATTTTGGCCACTAGTGTATATGGAGAATGACTTCTGCATTACTTCAACCTTGTTATCACTTCTGAGTCTGACTCCCACTGATGAGACCTCAATAAAGGTTGAAACTGGTCTGTGTAGTGACCCCCCCTCCCATAATGCATTGCATTATAGAGAGTGCATAATGCACAGATGTAAAGGATGTTTTTATAAATATCTACCAGGATTACATTTGAATGAAGTTTTACTAGCCAAATTTTAGGTGATTATTGTGAGATTGGAGAGTGCATAGTGCACAGATGCTAATTCCTGGAGACAGCTCATGCCACACCGTGTCCGGCTGGCCTCACACAGAGGTCCTGAAGGTGTTTTCTATTAGAGCAACACATGACGTGGAGAAGTGACCTCCAGATGTCCTGATAAGGCATCATATTGATTCATTTTTTTTTTCAGTAGCACAATTCGTTGGTGTGAGTCCATTGATAGCTGCTATAAATCACCAGGGGAAGCCTGGTGAGTGCATATAGCACACTTGATAATTCCTGATGACGCTAACGCGATTTTTCAGGTCCGGCTTGCCTCACAGAGAGGTCCCAAAGGAGTATGCCCTAAGTGCTGCTCTTAACATGGGGAATTGCTATCCCACCCGTGCACCTACGCACACAAGCTTTTTCGTAGGGAATTCGGCTATCTCCCAACCCAAGACAAGGGATGTCAGATAGCCGAATAAATATATAGAATGACTCTAAAAGAGTATATGGAATGAAAATGGTGATGATTTAAATGAAATATATCAGTTCCAAGATAGGGATTAGGGGGATTTAGCTACTAATTTAAGTTAGTATGTAAGTTTGTATTTAAGTTAGTACTTAAGTTAGTATGTAAGCTAGTTTAAGGAAAGGAACTTGTAATGAATTGGTGAAAGCAGGATTAATCAGTCTTTCAGAGGAAATTCTTGTGGCCTGGCTAAGGCTGGTGCATGTATTGACGTGAGTGAGAGCATGAATTACACAGATCTGTAGAATTATTAATAGTGGCAATTGCATGAACTGAACAACTTTAGGTTTATGTACCAAATGTAATTAAGGACTGAACGACTTTAGGTCCTTAATTTAAGACAGGGACACATTGCCAAGAGTGTCTGAACCGATTTTATAATAGTAGAAGTTGGGGTGATGAACCTCAAGGTTGATGCAATTGTTACTGTAAGAGAGCACTGGTTTGAGTGATGGAACTCAATATTCAAGAATTCTGTAATGTAAGAGTACTAATAGGGGTGATGAACCTCAAGGTTGGTGCAATTGTATACTGTAAGAGAACACTAGAGTGAGCACTAGTTGAACTCAATATTGGTTAAATTGTGTAATTCAACAGAGCACTAAAGTGAGATATCAACCTCAAGATTGATGCAATTGCATACTATAAGAGAGCACTAGGGTAGCATAACCTGATGAAAAAGATTACAGGTTAGTTTTACCCTACTGATGACTAGTCGTTGCGATAGTAATCCTGCTCAGTACGAGAGGAACCGCAGGTTTGGACACTTGGTACATGTGCTTGGTCGAGTGACCAGTGGTGTGAAGCTACCATCCGTGGGATTATGACTGAACGCCTGTAAGTTAGAAACCCGTCTAGCCACTGTAACGATACCGTTCGTGCCTCGCACGTTAAAAGGCAGCGCTAGCCGGACTTGCTTTCGTACCGTCACGGTGCGATCGCTCTGGCGATGAGGCCACTAGAATGGAAGCATCAAGGCAGCCTTTGAGACTATGCGGCAGCTGTTTCCTACACCGCACCATTCAGGTGTGACGTGCAGGCACCAAATCGTCCGCAGACGGCCTAGGTACTGGTCTGGGTGTCGTTCTTAGAAGAGCAGCCACCATACTGCGATCTATTGAGACTCATCCTCTGACATTACATTCTTGATTAAATTTCATTCTTGGTTTCACATTATAACAGCTGCAGAACTAAAAAATTTGGTTCACTCCATGGGAAGGCATTGTAAGGCCGTAATTAACGCTAAAGGTTACCCAACTAAGTATTAACTCACATTGTGAGAATTTTTGTATATCTCATTTTTTCTATATGTTTCACTTTTTTTCTTTATAACTGCTGTTTTAATAAAAAAATCCTTCATAAAAGTTATTGCATTACATTCTTGATTAAATTAACTTTCCATTGATATATAATTTTATGGTATTACACCAAAAAAAAAAAGTGGTATTATGAGCCATAAAACCTCAAAAATACACTATTTCCAAAAGGTTTCCACAGTTTTGGCCACTAGTGTATATGGAGAATGACTTCTGCATTACTTCAACCTTGTTATCACTTCTGAGTCTGACTCCCGCTGATGAGACCTCAATAAAGGTCGAAACTGGTCTGTGTAGTGACCCCCTCCCATAATGCATTGCATTATACATATCTGTAAGGATGTGCTTTGCATTATGGGATACTAAGGGAAGTGATATGAAGTTATTAGCCTCTATGTACAAGCTGCTCAGTCATGAAGTCATGTGCAGACTTAGTTTGCTTATATTTGTATAAAGGATTAAACCAAGAATATAATTTTTTGGCATCTTTAATTTGTAATATAACCAAATGGGAAAACTTTCAATGTCATACAGTTTCAATGCATGTTACAGGAAACTGTGGGGAAGTTAAAAAAAAAAAAATATATATATATATATATATTCCAAAAAGTTGCATCGGAACCTAGTTAAGGTATAATGACAGGGGAAGTGATGGTTGCATCCTCTTTGCTAGGCTGTCTGAAGATAGACCTAAGTTCAAGTTTAGTTGCCAACTGGAGGAGTTTTTTTTCCCTAAGCCTTTGTTCGACCGGTTCCCGAGTTAGTCAATCTCTAGCACAAGACAGTGTGTTTTTTATCCTGTAAACTCAAGAAATATCAACTGAAGTACTCATAGTATTTCAGATAAAAGCATATCCTGTTAGGGCTAGGTACCAAGAGAAGGCAGCATTTCTTTGCTAGTCTCCTCATCAGTTGCTGTTTATTCATAGTTTTTGTCCAGCTATCTCTGACTGGCTACCAGTGGCGATTGAACTACCTACTGTGTTTCTAAAAGCTAGATAGGGTTAAAAGGCTTTGCCTGCTCCCTATAAGGCAATAAAATGCTTTATCTGATTTTATTTTATTTTTTTTTAAGGCAGTAGATGATCTTGTAGCCTGGGTACTGCATGGTTTGTGAAATGAGCAGGATGAGTAGAGAGTGCTATAGTCTGCAAAGCTGTGGATGGAATTAGTGGTTATTGTGTGATCATCTATGTACATGGGAAAGAGAATAGGTGACAGGAAAAGAGCATTGAAGCTTGAAGAGAGGAAACCCTGTATCATGACTCACAGAGAACAACAAGAGATAATGCTGGCTGCTCAATTGTAGAAAGTGGCAGGGACATCGAAGGATGGCAATTTGTTTACTAGGCCTCAATGCCACATACGTTCAAAAGCTTTGAAAATGTCAAGAGTGACAGCACAAGTTTCTCTGAAATTTTCCATAGTATGTGTCCAGTGTTGGATGATGTAATCTACAAAGTCATCTGTAGATCTTGAATGGCATCATACTCCTGGTCACTGATTAATTGGTGGGCCTCAAGGTGGTGGAGAACTTGGCTATTGATGATGATCTGCATTATTTTGGGGAGGACAGAGGTGATGGCAGTTGGCCAGCAGTTTAACTGTCGACTTCTATCACTGTTTTTTGAAATAGGATAGATGAGATTGCTTCCATGCATGAATAGGTACCAAATATGTATAGTAAATGATAGTGATGATGCAGGACAGATGTTAGCTCTGGGGCATAATGTTTGAGAACAGTTGGGGAGATGCCATCAGGACCAGATGACTTTTTGTTAAAATAACTATAGGAGGCATACAGTGCTTGAATTCTCCGATGCCTTATCTTTGGGTGAAGTAACAGTGGTGCCATCAGGATGAGACAGGTGGAAGTGTTTCCACGGCCTTAGCAAGTGACCAGAAGGCACGGCTTCAGTTTGAATTGTATGCGAGATTTCTGCTGGTGGCCTTTATGAAATCACGTTGTTTTGGTATAGGCAGAGTATGAAGCTGGAATTCTTGATGCAAGCCACATGCGGTAAGCTGGATTTTTTTTCTTTGACTGCTTTGGCATATTCTCGGCTTGAAAAGTGGATGTGGATTATTGATTGAATGGGGGATGGCCTTCATACCAATCAGAATAATTTTTGTGACTCATTCACAGCAGTTGTTTGGATGAGTGTCAGCAATAGTCAGATCAAGGAAAAGAGGAGTAGAAATTCTAGGGCTCATCCCGATTGGCATCCTTTGTAGTGCCAGTGGATGCAAGATTGGGATTAGTTGGAGGAGGGGCATTCTGTGAGAGAGAGAGAGAGAGATGTATAAGATTGTCTAAGTTGCCAAGAGGAGAGGTGATGTCTATAGTGTATCTTGAAGGAGAACTGGTGAAAAAGAATCCAGAGTATTTGGATAGTGAAGAGGGGTTATCAGGGATTTGAGTGGGTAGATGTACAATTTCTGTTAGGTCATTACTTATAGCAAAGATTTCTGCTTCTCATCCTGTTTGGTCAGTGGTGTTGGAGTGTGTGGGGGTGGGGGGGAAAGTGAGTTGGAATTGTAGACATTAAGATTGCCCAAGAAGATGACCTCATTATTTGGATAGCTGGATTGCAGGGGTTCAAGTTTCATGGAAAGGAATGTGAAGAGCCTGAGTGGTTATTATAGTTTGGAGGCTGGTAAATGCAACCAATGAAAGTTTGTTGGGGAAGGAATCTTTGAGCCAGAGAAGGTCAGAAGCAGGGGATTCTAAATTAGCCATTCTCTGGCAGGCTGTCAGATTTCACAAAGTGCAGGTGCCACCCTTTTGGCACTGGAGGTGGACAGTAGTAGTAGTAGATCTACTACTAGAATCCACTAGTAGTAGATCTGGGTTTCTATCAGAAATAAGATGTCTAGTCTGGAAGATATCAAATTTAGCTCTTTGCTTTATGGTGATAATGTAGTACTCCTAAGCAGATCCAGTGAAAGTCTTAAAGATTCTCTAACCAAATTGAATAACAGCTGTAACAAATTTGGCATGGAAATCAAAAATAAAGACAAAAAAAAAACCTCTGAAAATAGGCAAGAACATAGAAAACTTCAGTGCATTCTCAATGTAGAACCTATAGAACAAGAAAAATATTTCATATCTTCTTAAGCACAGTTTGTAGTGAAGATGGCAAATTAAATTTGGAAATATTATTATTATTTCCAAATTGAAATGTGACCATGAAATAATATCTATTTCATTCATTCACCACTCTCCTAACAAAAAATCTAGTCTTTCATGCCATTGCTAACCACACTCTTACCCAACTTCCAGGTATGACCTTTGTTCTGTCCCCTCTATCCAGTTGCTGAAATATTTCTTTTGTATTCATCCTATAGAATCTTTATAGGATATTAAAACCCTATAAAGTAACTTAAATGATTCTATCATATCCTCCCCTTTTTTTTTCTTGCCTATCAACCAACTTTTGCAATCCATGAACACCTCAATCTATCCTCATAGAGAACTATGAGGATAGATTCTATAGACCATTCACTATCTTGGTCGCTTGCCTTTGGATCCTCTCCACTACTTCCTCATCCTCAAGAAACCAAGAGGACCATATCTGAGCACAGTAATCCAGATGTGGTTGTATTGAGGCTTTATAAAGCAAAATGATAACTCCCTTATCTCTTCTTGTTAGTGTTTTTCAGTAACCAAGTAATCCTGTGAGCTACCCTGGCTACTTTGGAAATATGTCTTCTAAACTTTAACTTTCTATCTGCTTATTGTTATCCCCAAATCCCTGGCTTCATCAATTTCCTGGAGTACATTTCCCTCACCGTGGCAGCTTATAATTTTTGTATTCCAAAATACATAACTTTACACTTTTTTCCCATACTGTCAGCCTATTTAAATCATCCTGCAAGCAAATAGACAATAGAATAAGCAAAGCTGGTATGGTGGGGATTCTTTTGAATAAATTTATATGGAATAAGAGAAATTAGCAAAAACACCAAACTAGCAGTATACAAAGAGTGTTCAGACTAGTTTAGTTTTAAGTTATAGATGTAGAAGTTGAGAATTAAAAAAAGCACTAGATAAATCAAGAAAAATTAGGAGATTGAAGAAGTGGCATTATTGCTAGAATATTATTAAATATTGAAGATAAAGAAGTAACTCAGTCTTGTTGGCATTCAAAGAATATGTGAATGAAGCTAATTTAAGGTGGTACGCCTCTTAAACAGAATTGGAGAGGAAAGGTTAGCAAAACAAGTAATAATGAATGCTGATTACCCATTAACTATGAAAGAAAGGATTTTAATAATGAAAACATGTTTGATACCAAGATGACGGGAAAGAGAACCAGAGGAAGACCTATCTAGATCGCTTAATTCAGTTAGAAACTTCAGAAGAACAAAATGTTAGATACAAGTAGTGTAATGATGACAAGTAATAGACTAATTTGGAGGGAAATTGTTGATGGGAGAGTAATAATAAAAATGTGAACTTCATGTAGTGCTGTCATAGTAGCCTGAACACTCCTTGAGGGTACATGTCAGGAAATTGATGATTATTATCTGAGACCTCCAAGAAATCATCAGGGTAGGTTATATTTCACCCATATCAGCTGTCATACCTCCTCTTAATCCCACTCACCACTTCAAGAGACAATCTATTCCACTCACTCATCTGTTAGAGAAAAATTTAGCTCTTATCCCTATCTTAACTGTGAACAAACTTAATTTTCATGAATGCCCCTGTAGAGAGAGTGAAAAATTTCACCAGAAGACATCCTATAACATCCATTCAGAAGTTTGTAGACATCTATCACGTTAACTCCTCTTTCTGCTGTTAACCAGAGTCTGTAGTCCACATACTCGCAATCTGTCCTCATAACCTGAATTCCATTATCTCAATATAATCTTTGTAACTTTTCTGTGCATCCTTTCCACAGCTTCTTTATCTCTTTGGAACTAAGATCAAATCTACACACAGGTCCAGATGCAGCCTTATACTTCAAGGGCCTTTTAAAGAGGCAAAATGATTTCCTTATCGTTACATGCCAAGGTTAGTTTCAACATCACAGTTATTCTCTGAGATGTATTGCAATTTGTGCTATGTGACCTTATAATAGACTAATGACATTTGAACTGCAAATTCCTATCCACCATAGCATCAAAATCCATAGCTTCATCAGTTTCTTGTAGCATAACTCATCATCAGATTTCTGATATGTACCCTCAGGATACAGGATACCTATGATAGTACTACATGAAAAAGTTACACCATTGTTAACTTCCAATCAACAATTTTCCTCCAAATTAATCTATCTGTCAAGACTCCAGCATTATCAGATCTTATATTTGTCTTTTTAAGGCACTTTTTATTGTATCAATCCATTTACAACTTGATCTTCCTCTGGGTCTTTTTCCTGGTAAGGAACACTTGTTTTGCTAATCTTTCTTCTCAGATTCTATTTAAGTGACCATACCACCTAAGATTAGCCCTATGAACACATTTCTGGATAACAATGTCAAGTTCTTTCCTGTTATCCTCATTTTTAAATATGATATTGCCATTGATGCCATCTGTTCATGCACAAATCTTACCCAGGACTATCATATCTGCAGTATCTAGTCTTTGGTCAAGTGTTTTATTTCTAACCCAGCTCTCAGATCTATAAGTTAAAATTGGTTTGAACACTGTCTTGTACACAACTAATTTAGTGTTATGACTAATTTCTCTCTTATTCCATATAAATTTATTTAGTTGACTTCTTACCATGCCAGCTTCGATTTTGTTGCCTATTTCTATATTTAATTTACCATCTTCATTAAAAATTGGCTTAAGTAGCTGAAATATTTTACTTGCTCTATATGTTCTCCATTCACATTGCAGTTGATATATTAAATGCTTCTGCATATTTTCATTGTCTTGTTATTGCTGACCTTCATAACATGTCTATTATAATAGTTTTTCAATTTAGTCAGGGAATCTTGCAGACTTCTGCTAGATTTATTCAGAAATATAACATCTGCATAAAATAAAGAGCTGAGATTAACATCACCAATTTTGATATCAGATTTAATACCTCTTTCCATCATAATGTGATCCAAAAAATAACAACATCAGGGATAATATGCACTGTTCTTGCACACCTGATTTTACCTCAAACCATCTTCCACCTGCAAGTCTAACTGCTGACTTACAACTTAAGCAGAGACTATATATTGCTTGGTATAATGTCTCATTTACAGCATATAACTAGCATTTTGAAGAGCTTTCCTCTTGGTACCTTGTCATATGCCTTTTGCAGATCAACAAAACTTAAAAATCCTTGTTATATTTCCAAGATTTCTCAACTATTTGTCTTAAGGTGAAAATCTGATCGTGACAACCTCTATTTGGCTTGAATCCATCTTGTTCTTCACCAAGCTTCTCTTCCGCAACCCTATTAGCATAAAATTACTGATATAATGTGCTGATGGAAAATATCATCACACTGATGTGACTAATTTTACTCTTACTAACATGGAATTTGCAGTCATTATCATTTCCAGCCTGTTGAAATCATTCTGCAAGTGCTAGATATCAGTAGCATCCCTGCTGATTGCCCTGGCTATCTTTGTATCATCAGCAAATAATTGAACATCTCCTGTGGGATCCTTTCTAATGTCATTAATGTATAATTCTCGTAGACAGGCTTATACGTTGGTTATGCATTATTAAAACACTTAAGGAATTGAACAACGTAGTTGAGGATATAAATTAAATTATACTTTAATAAATATTTTCCGATCTTTTGGCAACGTCACTTTGCATCTTCTAAAGGAACTTACAAAAAAAGGCACGTGTACGTATGCACTACAAACACAGTAACTGGGAATGAAGAGATGAAGCTATTGTTCTCCTAAAAGTCCTGATGGTAAGTAGGTGTTCTTGGTGCCTTTTTTTGTAAGTTCCTTTAGAAGATGGCAACGTGACGTTGCCGAAATATTGGAAAATATTTATTAAAGTATAATTTAATTTATATCCTCAACTACGTTGTTCAATTCCTTAAGTGTTTTAATAATGTATAAATTGAACCACAATGTTCCAAAGACTGATCCCTGGGTACACCACTGGTCATCTTAAATCTGGCAGATTCACATCCACTGTATACTATTCACTTATCCAAGTCAGGAGTTTATATTCCAAACCCATATTCTCCAGTTTATGTAACTGGAGAATATGGGTCTGGTATCCTTTCAAATGATTTAGCAATCTCCAACAGTATCATAGTGTATCCATTCCCTTTTTACATCTCAGCTGTAATATTGTAATAAAATAAGAACAAATTTCTAAAACATGAACTTTAGTAAACCCATGCTGTTACTTGCATAGTATAGCTTATCTGTCACCCCATTTCTGTATTTAAGTTCTTACCATTTTCTCTAAAATCTTTACCACCAAATTTAAATTTTTCTATTTTAAGTATTATGATAACATATATTTTAGCTTCATATTTGTAAATTCACATATTACAGGCTTATCCATTAGATTATACATTACAGTATCGATATGTTGTCCCCTATTGTCCCCTATTTAAAATAAATCTTGGGGGATGTTTTTATATGCTCAAATAATGTTCATTTGTAGCACTACGCTCATGTTAGTCACAATTTTAGATATTCTTGATTATGCTGAGCAACATTAGTCCACCTCAGTTTATCTGTTTAAAATCCTAGAAAATGTGACTGTGTATATCAGACTATTGCTCATTTATTCATATTTCTAATATATGAGGATTTAATATTTTATTTATTATTTTTTTTAATCATATATTTAGTCCATATTGATAACTGCAAGTCATTTGTGGACCGTCTCTAGTACAATATTCGTTTCATCAACCAGCACTCTCTGACATCTTTGCAAAAGAGATATTGACATTGTGTAATCAGTTGAACTGTTTATACCCCTCTGGAAAACAAGCAGTATATAATTTTAAAAAAAACAACAAAAAAACATCCTGTCTTTCTAGTAATAGGTCTAGCGGCTTATTACGGTCTTTTCCCATCTTTTAAAATTTTTAATAATAAAATTTAAAAAAAATAGTTGTGCACAACACTTGGAGACTTCCTTATGTAGATATGCATAGGGAGATGGGACGTCATATTGTCAATCTGAACCACAGTTTTCTTGCTGGTTAGATGATTTTTTAGTTGTCTTTTCATGCAAACCATAATTTCTTTTCTTCCTGCAGAAAATCATGGTTCACACAATGAAATGTCAGTGTTTGCTAATGTTCTCTGTGAGAATCATAAGTTAACTGTACTGTTCCTTTCTTAATAGAATCAAGAATTTTTAAAGAGGTTTAACTGCACCATCCTAAATGTGAGAGCATTATTCCAAGATTGGTGGATTTGGAATTTTGTACAGAGTAACTGGATAGATAAAAGTAATGTCTTGAGTATAAAAAGAAAAAGGATGCTGCAGAAGTGATTAGCTAATCCAGAGAAGCTAAGAATAAGAGTCAGATTGAGAATAGATATCTAGTCTTGAGTTAAGTTGAGCATTGTCAAAGGTAAGGGAGAAAAAGTAAGTTATTTATTTTGTTTTATTTTATTTATTTTATTTATTTATTTTTTTTTTTTTTTGTGATTAAAACGACAAAACTGTCTCTCTTGATAGGGGTGACTAGAATGTTATCACCTTCACTCCATTGAAGGATGATTTGTAGATGAACTCAAAGCTTGAGAAGTTGAACATAAGGTTTGTCATACGAGTAAGATTAGTGGAGAGCAAAGCTGTTAATAGGGTTTCAGGTTAGGAGAGAATGTCATTTATATGTATATGAGAAAGAGGGTGGGTGAAATAACAACACTGAGGAACACTTGCATTAGCTAGAAAATCTGAAGAGAGAACAGAACACTCTTCATGATTACATATAGTAAACTATATGTAATATTAGTAAACTATATGTAATATGAGAGAAAACTGGCAATTCAGTTGCAGCGAGAGAGAGAAAGGGGAATGCAGACCATTAGATGACAATTTGCTAAGAAACCCTTGATGCTTAACCTTATCTAATGCCTTGGAAATGTTAAGTGCAACAGCATATGTATGTTATACAGATTTGTCTAGAGGTGGGTGATACAGACATTTCAAAGTGTTAGGTGTTGATTATTCACATTAGTGCTTCACGGTATAAACAACACCAAGAGATGAAAAAATAAATGAATTTATTGAACTTACGAATATTTTGCTGTTTTTAAATCCTATCTTTAGAAAAATTGTATTTGTATATTTTTGTACCTCTTTAAAATGGTTTATTCCATAGACTGGCTATCTGATGTTATACTAGACCACACCTAATGGTTAAGTTTTAGATTTTCAGGTCACATAGTGAATGATCTTGCTGTCACTGTTTTGCTAGGGTGTGCCTGCAGGGAGTGTGAGTAGTGGTATGTGGAAGGCACTGCTGAGGCAGAATTTGCAAAGGAATTTGTGAAATTCTTTGTATGTATTGCTTATTAAGGAGTCCATTATTGTGTATTCAGTGTTCTTCTTAACTTCAGTTCACCTTAAACAACTATGAAAAGTTTATCAAAAAAAGAAATAGACGTAGATTAAGGCAAACCTCCCAAAGTCTTTCAAATTTACTTTACAAATATATAGTTATAGTTCCAACCTCACTGCTATTCATTTCATTCTCCAGTCTACAAAACCATCTCTACTTTTCTTAAATTCAAATTTCACCTCCAAGCACCTCGATTTTCCCAGTTAAACTTTGGCTTTTCTTGCCTTTAGTAACATTTGTGCATAAGTCTAATTTTTAAAGGTACCTGAGGCATGACTATAAACAATAAATTACATGATAACCACAGTAATTAACTTTAATGAAATGAAAGTACAGATATTTCGTATTGAAAATAACAGTACATCATCATTCGTACAAAATAACAGTACAGGGATCTGGAGTGCATGCAGTATTTTATCTGTTTTATATGTGCTGTAACCATTGGCTGAAAAGGTGTTATAAAGCTCACTTGAACAGGTTTCAAATGGCTGTGTCATTAGAACAAATAGCCCTGACTTGGGAAGTGTTTTCAGAATGCAATACTGTTGGAATGGGTGATGATGTGATTGTTTATGTAATCATCTTCCTGTACATAGAGATTATCTGTGAATGGGAAAGGATAATGAGCCATTTGGAAGTCATTTCACCAGTGTATCTAGAAAGAGAAGACAGTTATTTTCTTTTTCTATTGTGAAATTTATTTTAAGATGTTGGCTGTTAAGATGCACTAAAAATGTGTCCAATGTGTCAGGACCAGGAGGCCAAATTGCAAAAGCACATTATCAACATAGCACAGTCTGACCATTGTTTTAAGTGTAACTGTGTTGAGTGCTTGTTTTCAAAATGTTCCATATAGAAGTTGACAGGTGGTGTGTGTGGGGGGGGGGGGGAGCATAGCAATCCCATCCAGCTGTTTGTATATTTTTCCTTTCCATATGAAATAACAAAATAAATGGTGAATTTGAATAATTTATTTATGTTTAAAGTGCAGAGAATTTTTAATAAAACAGAGTTACCTGTGAGGGAGGAAAGTGAGTTGGATAAGTGTTAGGCCAATTTGTAGATGAGGCTGGGGCTGTCTGTGTTGTCAACTAATGGAAGAAGGGTATATCAGATTTTTGAATGAATTTTGGGGACCCATATATCCTTGGTAGTTTAATATGATAGGGTTTTGATAATTTCTTTGGGCCAAGATGTAACTTTTTAAATAATTTGTACACTTTTTCTTCTTTTAAGATTGTGTAGGATCTCAAATTTGATAAGCAGAAAACTCCTTGAGATGATTATTTTTTCTTTTATAATCCATTTGGTCCATAATAACAATTGAATTTCCTTTGTCTGCTTTGGTTATAATTTTTTTTTTTTGTTCCTGTATAACTTTTTGAGTGCTGATATTTCTTTAAGCTTAATGTTACTCTTGGACGGTTTGGATTTTATCAGAATACTGGCCAAATCTAGACAAATGTCTTTAGCTACCTTGGGTGAGAGATCATAAATACCCCATTCTATACTAATCATTTCTTTCAAAACTTGTATTTTTTCTGGAGCGATGGTGAAATTATGCCCTTGATGGAATGCATTGATAGCATCTTTTGAGAGTGGCTTTGACTAAATTCACAATTGCACATTCTTTCCATAGTTGAGATCAGGAAGTCTTACGATATTGAAAAGTCTTAAATTTTTTTTACATGGCAGGGTTTTACTTTTTTAGATTCTTTAGTATCAGCATTTTCAGAGATGGCATACAAAATGGGAAGTTCTGGATTAAGAATTTCCAAAAGTTTTTGTGATGCACTGATGGCAGTGTTGATTTTAGCTAGCTCAACAATGTGAGTGCTGCTGATGTATGAATATCAGTTTCCAACTTGGGCTGCTCTTTTTGATTTTCTTTGACTAGAAATCTCTCTCTCTCCCTGTATTAGATTCACTTGCTATCTTGGTTGCTCTCTTGATGTATCATCCATTCTGAACTTTAATTCCTTTCTTGTAATGTTGATTTTCTATAGGCTGACTTTTGTAAAAGGGAGGTATCTTCCTTGGAGATTTGAACATTCACAACCCCAGCTAGCTTCTTAATTTCAGCTGCACAGATCAAGCAGTAGAAATGTTGAGACATTTGATATCACTAGCGTTTTCACGTGCCTGCTAGCATACCAGATAACTCTGACAATTCTCCAACCATTCTAAATCTCTTCCTCACTATTCCCATTTCATTTTAACTCTCATCCCTTATCCTAAGCCTTGGTTTTCTAAGAAGTATGCCAAGGATCTGCAAGAGAAGAGCCAGGTATATGATGGCCTTGTTGGCTGAGTGGTTAGTGTATCCACTCTACAGCCAAGAGGCTGCAGGTTCGAATCTGAAAACCTTAAACCCAAGAATCTTCTCTTAACACGTTCATTGCCAAGCTGAAAATTGGAATTTCGTGTGGTGACCAAATTTTTTTTATTTTTTTATTTAGTTTTTGTTGTGCTCAAAATAAGTTGAATATATTATTTATATGCTTTTATTATTATATTATGTACATAGGATTTATGTATTCTAAATATCTATTACGTGATATCGCGTGATATGTAATTCGGTCAAATAAGTTATATATTTTACAAATAAAAAACATTTAAATATAATAATTATAACTTTAATTATCAGTCTTTTATAATCACATAGAATTTTTAAAAATAACGTACAAATAGAAAAAAATAATTATCAAAAATCAACATTTATAGGGAACTTTCCAAAAAAAAAACACAAAAACAATACTCAAAATAAATAAAAACCAAACTTCAAGCACGCTAAATCAACAAATAACCAAACAAAATCATCCACGCGATAACGCGCGATCGGCCAACAGGTGAGAACTCCCACCACGCGATATCGCGTGATCGGTGATGAACGTTCTGGAGCTTGCAACTTGGAATCTAAAGACCTTATATGAAGCTGGGAAGTTAGATAACCTTATACAAGAACTTGAAGCAATGAAAATTGACATTGCTGGTATCAGTGAAGTCAAATGAACTAATAGTGGGAAAATAAACAGAAAGAGCCATTCAATTATATACTCGTGAAGACAGTCATAGGAATGGAGTAGCATTTGTACTAAAAAAATAAGATTGCACAATCCTTACTTGGATTTTGGCCCATAAGTGACAGGATAATTGCATTAAAAATTGCAGCTCAACCTTTTAATATTTTTATTGTCCAAATATATGCACCTACTTCTGGTTACCCAGATGAAGATGTACAATGTTTCTATGAAGGCATTCAAAATGCACTTAACAACACTAAATCAGATGACATAACTATCATTATGGGAGATCTAAATGCTAAAGTAGGCTCAAAAAAAAGATCTCTTCCTGCATGGGAAACCAGTGCCTGGGACATAGAAATCGAAGAGGAGAAAGATTAATACAGTTCTGTGAAGAAAACAATCTGCTAATAGCGAATACTTTATTTAGCCACACTTCTAGAAAACTTTACACATGGAAAAGTCCTGGAGACAGCTGTAGGAACCAGTTGACTATATAATGATTAAAAAAAGATTCTGGAATAACATCTTACAAGCCAAAACATACCCAGGGGCTGATATTGGATTAGACCACAACCCTGTGGTCATTAAAGCAGCAATAAAATTAAAGAAAACAACGAAACCTATAAACATAGAAAATATGATTCTGGCTCCCTGAAAAATCAAGAAATACAAGATAAATTTTTAAAGGAACTGGCACAGTCTACTGCTGTTAATGTTCCTGATTCCACCAGGTATCCTTACCCTAAAGATGAGATTGAGGATAGATTGCAGAAATTTAAAGAGGGCATAAAAAAGGCAGTAAAACAAACAATTCCCAAATTTGAGAAGATGAGCAAACCCGGGATGCTTAAGAGTCAAACCTGTATAACTGACAGGAAACCTCCACATAGCCTTTAAAGCAATGCGGAGAACTGACCAGCGCTTCTGACCTAATGTCCAATCTTCACCTTCTCATGGTGTACCCCGTTGGGTATCTACTTGGATACTGAACGAACGATGATGGGCTGGCAATTTGGGATTTAGCCGACCAAATTGTATTCTTATTGGCTTAAACCAATATACAAAATGATGGTACAACATGACAAAATTTCATGCTGGCTGGGGCGTTGCCCGGTTAAACAAGGCCCCTGTTGTTTTCGCCAAAGTGAACAGCGAAAAGTCAGCTATTGGAACAAATCTGAAAGCACACCCCAACTCAACATCACCAGAGTTAAAGATCGGTACTATCAACATAAGAAGCCTGAATGGCAAAGAAATGGAGCTAACTGAAGAATTAGATAAGTACCAGATCGACATAATAGGGGTGACTGAAACAAAAAAGGCAAAAACTGGTGAGATCTTTCTGAGCAATAAATACAAAATGTTACATTCAGGAAATGACAATCAAGGAAAAGGAGTAGCCATAGTATTCAACACAAAATACGAGACTAATCTTCTTGAATGGCAGGCAGTCTCAAGTAGAGTGTTGTGAGCAAATATGAGAATGGGGAACTGGACAATGAGACTTATTTGTGCCTATGGTCCCACAGAAGGTTCTACTAAGGTAGAAGTAGAGGAATTTTTTTATGCTTTAGAAAAAGCAACTGACACATATGAAATAGGAAAAGTTAGTCCTTGTTGGGGATCTAAATAGCAGACTAGGAAATGATTGTCAGACATACAAAATATTTTGGGAAAATTTGGAGAAAAGAGCAAAGCTAATAATAATAATGGCAAATACCTGTTTGTTTTCTGCTCAGCACATGGACTGGTTATTACTAACACCATGTTCCAACATACAAATGTGCACAAATTCACATGGAGAGAAGAGGCTAGGAATAAGAAAAGTCTCATTGACTATGTTATTGTTGATAGTGATGTTTTCTCACTGGTGCAGGACACCAGAGTGTACAGAGAATTTGAAATTGAAGTGATCACTATTTAGTCTTGAGCAGGATAAAATTGAATTTCATATTGAAAAGAATAACATGTAAGAAAGTTTTAAAGCGAATAAAAGTTGAGCAGCTCTCAGATGTGAACTGTAGACTAAAATACAGAAAGATTATTGAAAAAAAAATGAAAGATTTTGAGAACAGGAATCAAACCTTGGAGATCCAGTGGCAAACTCTGAAGAAAACCCTGATTGATTCAACCAGAGAGGCATGTGGTGAGATTGTCTGCAAGGATAGAAAAATCAGAACTCCATGGTGGACACAGGAAGTTAAAGAGGCAGTGAAGGAAAAGTAGAAAGCATATCAAAAGTTCCTGGCAAATAAGTCAGCTTTTGCTCTTAGAGAATACAGAGACAAATGTAAGAAAGCTAAACACTATGTAAAACTAGCTAAACAAAGGTCATGGGAGGGCTTTGGCAAGAACAAAGAAAATAAATATCAAGGTGGTGGTAAGATATTCTGGAGGTTGTTGAAGAAGCTTAGAAATAGAGGAAAGAGTGCTGTAAAAGGAGTTAGAGATGATAAAAGTGACATGAAAACAGGAGAAAAAGATATCCTTGAAGTATGGAGTAATTACTTTGAAAAATTGCTAAATGAAACAAGCAGTGATAGCACAGTGGTAAAAACCATTCAACAGGCATACAGTCAGGAATACATATCCATACTTGAAGTAGAAAAAACCATCAAAGGCTTGAAATGTGAAAAGTAGGAGTAGATGATATTCGACCAGAAATGCTGAAGTACAGTGGTATAAAAGTCTTACAGTGACTGCACTGCATATTTCAGAAGGCATGGACAGAGAGGCAAATTCCTGATGATTGGAGTAGAGCTCTAATAGTTCCCATATATAAAAAAGGAAATAAAACTGAATGTGAGAATTATGGAGATATTTCCCTACTGAGTGTTCCGGGCAAGATTTATGCCAGTATACTTAAGAACTGGTTGAGAAGAATTGTGGAAGAAAGGCTTGGTGAAGAACAAGCTGGATTCAGGTGAAATAGAGGCTGTCAGGATCAGATCTTCACTTTACGACAAATAGTTGAGAAATCGTGGGAATATAACAAAGATCTGTATTTAAGTTTTGTCAATCTGGAAAAGGCATATGACAAGGTTCCAAGAGAGAAGCTATTCAATACACTACAGTTATGGTGTCAATGGGGCACTATATCAAGCAATACTTAGTCTTTATTTGAGTTGCAAGTCAGCAATTAGAATTGAAGTACAGGAAGATGGTTTAATGTTGAATCTGGTATGAAACAAGGATGTACATTATCCCCTCTGTTATTCCTTATCTGTATGAATCACATTATGAAGGAAACTGGTATTAACATGATATCAGAATTGGAAATGTTAATGTGAGCTCTTTGCTTTATGCAGACGAAATTATACTTCTAAATAAATCCGCTACAAGTTTGCAAGATTCCCTGACTAAATTGAATAACTGTTGTAATAGATATGGTATGAAGGTCAGCAATAAAAAGACGAAGACAATGAAAATAGGTAGAATCGTTGAAAATGTCAACTGTGTTTTGAATGGGGAACCTGTGGAACAAGTAAAACATTTCAGCTACTTAGGCACGAGTAAAATGGCAAAGAGCTCTGTGGGCTACAGGTGGCCCACGGGTCATGCGTTGAAGACCCCTGCTGTACACGGTGGAAGCTCGTAGTTGTCATCTCCTTCCAGGAGGTTGACTGGTGGCTGACAAGACAAGAGGCTGTCTTGGTTGCTCTCTTAATGTATCACCCATTCTGAACTTTAATTCCTTTCTTGTAATGTTTATTTTCTATAGGCTGACTTTTGTAAGAGTGAGGCATCTTCTTTGGAGATTTGAACATTCACAACCCCAGCTAGCTTCTTATTTTCAGCTGCACAGATCAAGCAGTAGAAATGTTGAGACATTTGATATCACTAGTGAGTTTACACAAATTTTTCACGTGCCCGCTAGCATACCAGATAACTAACAATTCTCCAAACATTCTAAATCTCTTCCTCACTATTCCCATTTCATTTTAACTCTCATCCCTTACCCTAAGCCTTGGTTTTCTAAGAAGTTTGCCAAGGATCTGCAAATGAAGAGTCAGGTCTACAGCCAAGAGGCTGTGGGTTCAAATCCCACTGTTAGCATGGATGTTTGTGATTGTCTGTGAAAATACTAGTGGTAGTGTTGGATGGTTGATGACGTTGGTGTAGATGATAATGGTAGTTGCGGTTCATTGTAGTTGGTGGACTGAGTGGTGGAGACAAAGTTGTAGAGTAGGTGCACTCCCTTGATGAGTCTTTGGGCTCCATGCAGGTGTCAAGTAGTAATAATAATATTGCAAGTGGCTTTCATCAAAAAAAGTATGTCTTCCATTTCTTTTTATAAAAGTCTGAAATATCTGCAAGAAAACTATCAACATATCTAGAAGTGATATTGAAAGGACCAAAAGCAATTTTGGTCCTTTCAAGACATCTGTGTGATGTTCAAATGATAGTTGTGCTTTTAGGTCTGTCAGTGCTACTGGCTGTTCAACCATGTTTCTACTTCTTTTGCACTCAGGTAATTCTGTTGCATTGTTACCCACAAAAAAATTGCCTATCATTAAATTTAATCATATAAATGAAGTGGATATTAAATCCAACATTATTTCAAAGCTAAATACAGAAACTATAAAAGTTTCGGCAAAGTTTGACCAGAGAGCTGTGGGAATACACTCGCCACCATACTACGAGTTGGCCTAGCCTAAAAGATAGGAAGCACGATCGCTAGTAAGCGTCCGCATATTCGCCTCCTATTGTTTGTTTGATAAGGTTTCACTAGCCTGACAGCTGTTTCAAACTCATTGGTTTTCGTCAGAGACTAGGTAGAAACCTAAGAGAACAAAAACTTTCAGTACTAAGGAACTCAAAGCACAAGAGAGATGTATTATCCGTAAGTGAACTGTCGGTCAGTGCGTAACCTATTCACTAAAGTATTTACTACTCTTGAGAGTTCACTTATGGAAAATACATCTCTCCCACACTTCGAGTTCCTTAGTACTGAGAGTTTTTGCTCTCTCTTAGGTTTCTGCCTAGTCTCTGATGAAAACCAATGCATTTGAAACAGCTTTCAGGCTAGTGAAACCTTATCAAACAAACAATAGGAGGCGAATATATGGACGCTTACTAGCAATCGTGCTTCCTATCATTTTGACTGGGCCAACTCTTAGTATGGCGGCGAGTGTATTCCTGTAGCTCTCTGGTCAAACTTCACCAAAACCTTTATAGTTTCTAACTATATTCGGCATTGAAATAATGTTGGATTTAATATCCACCTAATTTATATAATTTTGCATCGCCGAAGTGAAGCCTTTTGGCTCTTTATTTGTATTAAATTTAATCATTTTAACCTTAGTATCATAAGGTTAGCAACATCACCCTTACTTTGAATTTTATCTGTCATGAATAGCAGAAATTAAATAATCAGTTTATAATTCACAGTGAAACATCAAAACAATGTATATATATACAGCAAGCAGCAATGCCATGAATATACAGTACATGACAACTGCAAATTAGTTGATTCATGGAATTGTCATAGTCCCTAAAATCATCAGTTTTTAGGGACTTCTGCTCATATAATTTAATGCATTATATGAGCAGAAGTGAAGCGTCATAAGATGGGGTATTAGTGTACATTTTTTATCTTATTGTGGTACCTTGCCCCTCTTTCTCATTTGACATGTCTTGCATTATATAATTTACCAAAACATCCAGTAGAACTATTTTTCAATGCGGTTCTGATAGCCTCATTAATTTCAATGCTGATGAAATTGTTGTTTTATATTGCTCACAACAACAACAAAAAAATCCCTTCCTTCCAGTCTTACTTTTGACAGCTGCTGCAAGCCCCAACCCCCATGGGGCTTGCAGGCATGGCTAACCCGCAGAGCTAAGTATGATATATTTCAAGCTTTTGGTCATACTTTTCTCTTATTCTTCCACTTATTGCTTCTACCCTCATACTAACATTCCTCCTAACGAGGGTTCTTTACTTCAAGCTTTCTATCTCTTGTCTCTCTTACTAACCCCAGGAGGAGGTCCTCCATTCTCCTCTTAGAGTATTCGAGGGCTAAGGATGTTTCCTCCTCTTTCAACTAACCACTAGTAGTGGGTAGCAGCGCTGCTAGTATTAACCTGTTGTAGTATACATGCTACTAGAGGCAGATAGCCAGAGGACTGACTTAGCTCCAACATGATAACCTTGGCCTATGAAGAATTTTTCATCTCTCTGGCCAGGATACTGCTGTAGAGAAGGCAATGGGAAACCACTCTACTATTATCCCATGATAATCTTCATGATGATGCAGACTTATAACAGTGGGGCAGCCATCAGCCCGGTACACCAAGGTGGTACCTCTAAGCACGGAGGGGAAAGGAATGTGCAACAAAGACCAAATTTGACTAGGCTGAGAAATAATGATGTCAACAAGACTAATGACAATCTCAGCCCACAAAATCACCAATCAGATCATAAAATAACTCTCAGAAAGACCTTCAAGATGGAACATCGGAGGACTCCTGCAACCTGGGAAACTAGACATAATACAGAACAAAATGGAAGACAATAAGATACTAATCTTAGGGTTGGCAGAAACTCACTGGAAAGAACGTGGTCATGTTACAACAAATAAGGGAAACAAGGTGTTTTTCTCTGGTCCAGACAATAACAGTGAAAAGGGAGTTGCCATCATTGTTAATAAAAACATAAGTAAAGCAGTAAAAGGATACAACCCACTCAGTGACAGAATCATAACAATAAGATTAAACACTAACCCAATTCCAACAACGCTAATACAAGTTTATGCACCCACATCAAATGCAGAAGATGAATTAAGTGAGAAATTCTACAAAGACCTAAATGAAACGATGGATACAATACCAAGAAAGGATATTCGAATAATTCTAGGAGACTTCAATGCTAAGGTGGGATCCAATGCACATGATGATCACTTAAATGGAAAATCATTGGAAAATATGGACTGGGAATTAGAAACGAACAAGGAGAAAAACTATTGAAGTTCTGCATTGAAAGGGAATTAGCAATCACTAACACAATGTACAAACAGCACAAGAGGAGACTACACACATGGGTAGCACCTGGGAATCGATGTAAGAATCAAATCGACTATATTTTAATCAACAGAAGATGGAGGCCACTAATCAATAACACCTAAACACTTCCAGGTGCAGACATGGATCAGACCATCAATTATTAATCTCTAATTTAAAGATCCATCTGAAAGCAAACAAGAATAGCAGCAACAAAAGATATGACTTTTCACAAATGGACAACAAATTTACGATGAACATTGAAGCAGAGCTCAAGAAACAAAAAAGCACACCTTAGGAACAAAGCATTGAATCACATTGGACACACCTAAAACAAACCATTGCAAAATCTGCAGCCAAAAACATCCCAATAAAAAAGAAGAATGGCAATCCATGGATTACAAAAGAAACCCTAGAACTAATTGAAAAAAAGGAAACAAATTAAAACAGCAGATTGGCAAAACCCAAATTACCTGATAAAGCTATTAAGAAATCTTGTCAAAAAGATAAAAATAGCTATATCCAAAACATCTGTAAAGAAATAAAGACATTTCCAACTCTAATGAAACAACAGATTTATTCAAGAAGGTTAAGGATATAACCAAAAAAATTCAGACCAAAACTTAATATAATTACAGATGCAAGATCTTAAATGGCACTCATGACATAGCCAGAAGATGGAAAGAATATTGTGCCAAGCTTTACAGGGACCCAGGAGCTATGTAAAACACAGAAACCCTCAAAAGTGAAATAGAACAAGCAATCAAAAAATTAAGGAATAACAAAGCCCCAGGTTCTGATTCAATACCAGCTGAAATGCTGAAAAACCTTGGAGAAAATGCAGTCAACTGGATACATGATTTATGCAACAAAATCTGGAAGATGGCCAAATGACTGGACTAGTTCTGCCATTATCCCAATCTACAAGAAAGTCAATCACAACAAATGTGAAAACTACTGCACCATTGCCCTTATCTCATATACCAGCAAGATTTTACTACACATTATTAAGGATAGATTACAAAGTTTTATAGACCATCAGATCTCAGAAGAACAAGCAGGATTCAGAAAAGGTCGAGGAACTAGAGATCATATATCTAACATCAGACAAATAATCGAAAAAGCAAGGGAATTCAACTTAAGCCTTAATCTATGCTTTATAGATTACTCCAAGGCCTTTGACTGTATGAGATGGGATATTTTATGGGACATCATGCAAGAATCAGGAATACCAAACCATCTAGTAACCCTCATAAAGAACTTATATCAACAAAAGCAAGCAACAATAAAAATTGAAAACTCAATGTCCCCTGCATTCCAATTTGAAAAAGATTCAAGACAAGGATGCATACTCTCACTATTACTATTCAACCTTTACAGCGAAACTATAAAGAAAAGATCTCTAGAAAAATGGAATGGAGGCATTAAATTAGGTGGTCGAACAATCACTAACCTATGATACGCAGATGACACAGTGATAATAGCAACAAATGAACAGGAATTAAAATCCATCCTAAATCAATTAGAATGGGAAAGCTTAAGCCATGGTTTATGAATAAATCAAGACAAAACCAAAATAATGTTTTTTTAACAATGCAGAAGAGATAGATGTAGAAGGAATTGAAATTGTCGACAGTTTCAATTACCTTGGAGTGATGATAACAAAAAAAGATGGATGTAAAAAAAAGAGATAAGAAGAAGAACAGCACTAGCTAAGAAAGCGATGACTGATTTAACTGAGATCTGGAAAGACAGGTACATCTCCAAAAAGACCAAAATTGAGCTTGTAGAAACCTTAGTTTATTCGATCTTCCTCTATGTTTCTGAATCTTGGACAATGATGACAGAAGAAGCATTGAGGCATTTGAGCTCTGGTGCTGGAGAAGATTGTTAAGAGTGTCTTGGACAGAAAAATGAACAAAAAGTATCCTAGAAGAACTGAATATCCATATACAACTGATAAACATAATTGACAAGAGAATAGTGCAGCATTTTGGACACATATGTAGAAGGGAAGGCAACTGCCTGGAAAAAATAATCATCCAGAGTAAACCGTGTGGGGAAAAAAAAAAGAGGAAAACCACCCTACTGGTGGATTGACCAAATATCAAGAATCACTGGACTTAAACTAGAACAAGCAATAAGAAAGCACAGGAGAGAAAGGAATGGCGAAGCATCATCAGGAAGGTCACGAGTCCTCAGACATAAGGCGATTCGAGAGAGAGATTGTTGAAGCTAGAAACTTATGAGTAATGGTGGGCAGTTACTAAAAGTTTAAATGCTACATTGCCAAGTCATCACATTGAATATAACTGCAATGCTGAAGAGAATGCCAACTTGTAGGATTCTTCCACCTTACATGGCTTACAAGACCACATCTTGATTTCTGTGCACAAATATGGTCCCCTGGGTTTCAGATCCTGCTGCAAGTAACCAAGATTTCTGGCTTGGAATTTTGCATGAGTATAAACAGAAGGAATATGGTCTTCGAAGTTTGAGAAATAGGAGGAGGAGATATTATAGAACTTTGGTTGGTGAGGGGATCTTATAGTATACATACAAGAAAAGTTTTAAATGGAATAAGCTTTCATATTGGCTATGAACAGCAAGTCAAAAGGCACCAGCCCCATGTTATGCTTATGACCCCAGTAAGATCTGACTTACACACAGTGCAAAAAAAGGTGGTAATTATGATGAGAACTGGAAGAAAAGCATCAAAGTTGAGACAAAACAGGACGACCAATTATAAAGAAGGTGATTTGCTCACCAGAGATGGAATACATCTCTGGTGAGCAAATCAAACTGTGTAAATCGCCATTGTGGAAACCTGATCCCAAGCACTGCATAGGGAATGTGGGACCCAGGTAATCCACAACGAAGTTCACAAAACCATCCAGATTCATTTGCAAATGTGGTCTCAGTTCTAACTTCCAGTCTGCAAAACCTCGCCTATTTTTCCTGACAGAAACTCAAATCTCAACTTTCCTTAAACACTTCATCTCTGCTTTCCCAATTATGCATGTTTGACTCATTTTGCCTCAGACGTAGAATTTGCACATATGTTCGCTCTGATATACCATGCCAGAGAGTATTCAACCTGGAATTTACCGATTTTGACCTCCTTTGGCTAAAAATCACCCTACTTCATTATACCAAATTCACATGCTGGCTCTACCACTCTCCTAATGCAAACAACTGCTCTGAAATCTTCAATCACTTTTCCTTAAATGTTGATTTTCTTCAATCTAACTCTCCATACAGCTAAGTCATCTTCTTCGAAGACCTCAATGTCCACAACACCAGCTGGCTACTCGCTTTTAAGTGCATAGATGAAGCAGGCAGAGAGGCTGTCTTTTTCAAACACAAACACTTGGATCAAGGATTAAACAAAAATATTTGCTTAATCTACTTGTACTTGTCAAAAATTTCTTGGCAAGTGTAATTTAATTTAATTTGTTTTTGTGAGAATTAATATAAACTGTATTGAGTGCTGATACTTTTGTAAAGCGTATCAGAAGTTATGATGTATTTATAATCAACCCAGTTTTGGGTGTACTCTTAGAACATACTTATTTTACTAAAATAAAGTGCCAAAAGGCTTTAGTTTGGCGATGTAAAATTATATGTCAGGTGGATATTAGATCCAACATTATTTCAAGCCGAATGTAAATGTAAAAATTTAATGACAGTTTCGTAAGATAAGTTGACCAGAGAGCTTACAGGAATATGTTTGCCGGCATTCACGAGTTGCCTTAGTACGGTCCATATAGAAGATATAGGCGCCACCCAAACGTCTGTATATTTGCCTTTTATTGGTCCATTTTGATAAGGTTTCACTGATCTGACAGCTGTTTTGAACTGGTTGGGTCTCCTTTGTAAAAACTGTAAAATTGTGAGTACTAAATTTTACTTCTAATTTTTTAGGAAATTACAACACAAACTATATTATTAATTATAAAACTTTAATTAATAACTATATTTCAGGAATGTTACATTCCTATCTTCAGGGATCACAAAACAGTGATATATGCATGCAGGCACTAACACTAAGTAAATGAGGCTGAAGAAAGCTAACTGAAGTCAATTTAGTCACCTAGCAGGCTAAATTGGGTTGATGTTTTTAGAATGCAAGCTTCCCAAATTTGGGGCAGTCTCATGCACCCAAATTTTGTTGAGACTTGGGAAGGGTTGCATAAGACTGCTCCAAATTTTGTAAGCTTGCATTCTAAAAACATCAGCAACGGCACAACCCAATTTAGCCTGCTGGAGGCACCTTTAGGATTCTAGGACCGACTTCAGTTGCTTTTCTTCAGTCTCATTTGCCTTACTCTTAGTGCCTACATGCATATATCATTGTTTTGGGATCCCAGAAGATGGGAATGTAACATTTCTGAAATATAGGTAGTTATTAATTAAAGTTTTATAATTAATAATATAGTTTGTTGTCATTTCCTAAAATAGAAGTATGTCTAACCAACATATAAGCCTGTCTACAAGGAGTATTAAATTAATTCACAATTAATGTGCTTAGCTATAAAAATTCATCACCTGTACTCATGCAAACTGATTGCGTGACATGTTGCACACACTAGTTACTAAATTACTCTAATTAGAGTAATTTAATAATCAGTGTATTAAGTTGGAATGGGTTAGAGTAATATTTGGAGCAAAATTACTAAATAAAATAAGTGACAAATATGATTTATCATATAATCTTTTTATAATATGTTCAAAAATTATTGACTGTAAATTAGAAATTCTGAAAGCAAACATTATGTGAATGCAAATGCAGTTACTGTGTGTGTGTGTGTGTGTGTGTGTGTTCTTCCTTCTTGACCAGCGTATGCACAGCTTAGAGGGGAACATTGGTTCCAATTACAAGTTGAATTCACTCTTTGATTTTTTAATTAATTGACTGAGAATTATAAACTTTATAGTATGTGAGAATGAGATTATTATGTGGTTAAATTCATTTTTAATTACATTTCAGGCTTTTTTTGGATAATCATTTCATATGACCAATAATGATATTATAGTACATAAAGTCTGGATGAAAGGGGGAAAAAAAAGTAGTAATGATAAAGCAGCTTATTATTTTGTGAGACTAAATCTAGTCGTTTAAAGAAAGCTAAATGTGCTAACCCAAAATTTAAAATAAGGAAATATTAGAAATGGCCCATAGTGATGATAAGCCTGAAACCACAGAAGTTCCAAATCAAAGAAAGGATGCAACTCCATCTATGGAGGAAGTAAAACTTACCAAGACTGATAATAAAGTTTTACCTTCAACTGCAGATGAAAATTTAAGGGAAAATAAGGACAAGCAGAATAGATCTAAATCAAATTTTATACCAGAGAACAGTGAAGTTAGTGTGGAAGAAAAAAGAAGTAAAACATCAGATAAAAAGCACAGTAAGGACTATTCTGTAAGAACTCGACAGGTGGAAACATCTACAAAAAAAAATTCAAGTAAACAGAGTAAAGGATTAAAGAAATCTGAAAGTGAAAAGTCGGATACCTCTGGGGATGGCTCAAGTTCTGATGAACAGAAATCGGATAAAAGACAAAGTAAACACAGAAGCTTAAAAGATGTAAATAAAAGTCCAACCAGAAATAGGAAACGGCATCATAAAAAGTCTTCTGAGAGTTCCTCGCATTCTCAGAGTAGTGATAGTTCTTCTGATAGCAGTAGCAGTGGAAGTAGTAGTAGACAGCACAGTGGAAGTGATAGTGAAGGGAGTGAAAGTGAAGAAGACAGGAGGGAAAAAAAGAGAAGGAAAAAAAGAAGTGAGAGCCATAGTAGCAAAGAAGACACTCCATCGAGCACTCAACGTAGTTTTTCCTATAGCCGCAGAAGAAGTGAAGCTAAAGACAATGGAGGACAGAAACAAGATTTAGAAGAGAAAAGTCCTGGTAGCATATCGATGGCAGAAAGTGACAGCAATATTTCAAGAGGTGTTACTGAAAGCAGGTAAGAAATTTTTTTTTTTTTTTTTCAAAAAAAGTAAGCGCATTAAGTGCAAAATTATTACTGTCTGTTGATATTCTCATAAAGATCTTCATATTTTGTTAAATGGAATGAAGTTAGCACATAGGAATGAATTATATAATAGTTTAATGACTCTGGTATTTGCAGGCATCATTGGAGAGTACAGTGTATGTGTACTCTGAAAACCATGTGTGTGTGTTGGGGGGGGGTGACTGCATACAGGAACATAAAACAAAGAACAAAGTGGAAGATTACGGTTATCTTCAACTTACGACTACTCACACTTATGACCATCCCATTAATGTTTACTGAATACAACTTTATTTTCAAACTCATGGACCAGGTTTAATTGCTTATCTTCAAGACATATTATTTTAAGAAATACTTTTGCAAAGGCTATTACTGTTTGTTGAGGAAATCCTCAGATTTTTGGAAGGGAATATATCTTGAAGATAAGCATGGAGTGAGCGGATCATATGAATGGTGTTTGGAAGAAGCTGTAGTTAATATACATTCATAGGTTCAGGATTTAACAGAGACGAAGACGAGATTTGTGATAAGATAGTGCTAGCTGAACAACTGAAGTTCAATTCGATGTTGACAATGAAGATATAGAGCATTTGTTTGAAGCTGTAGAAGACCTTATAGAGCCTTGAAGCACAGAAAGTTGCAGAAGAAGGGAGGGAAAAGGCAGAACAACAAGAAGATGAAGCTGAGTTGCCGAATTTTTTTTTGTGAAAAATTTTCAAACACCTGAACTGGTTATTAACAGCAGAATTTGCTTCTCTAATAAGGTAATTTGGTTTTGAAGAAATGGATCCAAAAATGCAGAGATTTAGCAGAGTGAGACAGAATGATATAATCTGCAGTTGCCTGCAACAGAGGATTTTATGCCAAAATAGAAAGGCAAACTGTGCAAACTAAGTTGGATGTAATGTATTTTGAAAGAAGGTGACCTTTGCTGTCACCTCTTCCCTTGAAGATGAATCTAGACATTCCACAAAGTTTGGTGAACCATCTGCAGAATGCTTTGTTGCAATTCTTGAATTTTAAGAATTAGGTGTTGATTAATTACCTAGCTTCCCTTATCTCTTATGATGAATTGTCCAATCAATAAAGCAGAACTTTGAACAATTATTCTCGCTCTGTGTGTTTCCATCTTATTTTTTGCAAGTACAGAGAAGCACCATTTACTCAACTTTCCTTATTTATTACAGTACAGTACTGTATACAGCAATTTTATGTTATAATTTGTACATTGTTATTGCATCATAAGCAAAGAGTAAAATTAGTTAAAAATATAACAGAACAGGCCTACACATTTTATCATTTATTCATGTTTAATTGTTAACATATCTTTAGCATCCTGATTTCTGACTTACAACCTTTTCAATTTGCAACGGGATCGTTGCAAGTGAACTCCATTGTAAGTTGAGGGTGGACTGTACACTTAAATCTTAAAGGTTTTCTAGGAAGGATGCTACTATCAGTAGGTGCTAGTAGGAAGCATTGGTTTTTGACCTGGAGTGCTAAGAATTATGGTTTCCCATATCTTGGGGAGATTTATTTCAACCATTTTTATCGAAGTGTTAGGTTACTTTTAAGAGCAGCTGCTATTCCAAAAGCCATGTTTGTACAGAGTGGCTCATAAGTCATGAAAGGATTTAAGCATTTAATAACTTTTTTTATTTAGTTTCATTATTTTTTTGTTACAAAACTTCAAGATTTTTTTCAATAATCAAAAAAGTTATTCACATTTTAAACTCCTTTGTGACTTATGAGCCAGCATGTAGGACAACCTAATGGTACAAGAAGCTTTATATGCCAGCCTGGTTGGCTTGAGTGGTTAGTATACTGCTCTCCAACCAACAGGCTGTGGGTTCAAATCCTGCTGTGGGCATGGATGGTTATCATTGTCTTGAGGTGGAGGTTGAATTTCATCACCCAGTGTGAAATCACCAATCTGCTTATTGGAGACCTAAAATGACTTGAAAAAGTTTGGTTTCTAGGTCACGGTTTCTAGACTATGTAAAACTAATTTTAAATAAATAAATATATATCATCATCAAATTCCTTCCATGTACCCTCAAGAGGTGTACAGGATACGATAGTACTACATAAAAAATTTACATCATTACTAACTTCTTATCTACAATTTTCTTCCAAATCAGTCTGTTACTTGTCAAGATTCCAACATTATTAGATCTTATATTTCTATCGTCTAAGGCAGTTTGTACCGTATCAATCCACCTACATCTTGTTCTTTCTCTGGGTCGTTTTCCTGCCAACCTGGCAGAAGACACTTGTTTTGCTAATCTTTCCTTGCCCATTCTGTTTAAGTGATCATACAACCTAAGATTAGCTCTTCTAACGCATTCCTGGATGCTGACAACGTCAAGTTCTTTCCTAATATCCTCGTTTTTAATATGATATTTTCATTGATGCCATCTGTTCACGCCTATAATCTTTCTCAGGACTTTCATATCTGAAGTCTATCTAGTCTTTGGTCAAGTGTTTTACCTGACCCAGCTCTCAGATCAGTAAGTTAAAACTGATTTGAACACTGTCTTGTATACAGCTAATTTAGTGTTGCGACTAATTTCTCCCTTATTCCATATGAATTTATTCAGTTGATTCCTACCATACTAGCTTTGTTGATTTTGTTGTCTATTTCCTTATTTAATTTACCATCTTCACTCAAAATCGTGCCTAAGTAGCTGAAATGTTTTACTTGTTCCACAGGTTCTCCATTCACAATGCAGTTGACATTTTCAATGATTCTGCCTATTTTCATTGTCTTTGTCTTTTTATTGCTGACCTTCATACCATATCTATTACAACAGCTATTCAATTTAGTCAGAGAATCTTGCAGACTTGTAGCGGATTTATTTAGAAGTATAACATCATCCGCATAGAGCAAAGAGCTGACATTAACATCTTCAATTTTGATATCATGTTTAATATTACTTTCCTTCATAAAGTAATCCATATAGATAATGAAAAACAGAGGAGATAATGTAAATCCTTGTCTCATACCAGATTTAACATTAAACCATATTCCAGGACTTCTTTCAATTCTATCTGCTGACTTACAACTCAAATAAAGACTAAGTATTGCTTGATATAATGACCCATTGATACCATATAACTGGCATATTGAATAGCTTCTCTCTCTTGGCACCTTCTCATATGCCTTTTCCAGATCGACAAAACTTAAATACAGATCTTTGTTATATTCCCATGATTTCTCAACTATCTGTCGTAAAGTGAAAATCTGATCCTGACAGCCTCTTGGTGAAGAACAACCTGGATTCAGGCCTCTATTTGGCCTGAATCCAGGTTGTTCTTCACCAAGCCTTTCTTCCACATTTATTCTCAACCGGTTCTCAATTATACTGGCATAAATCTTGCTTGGAACACTCAGTAGGGAAATACCTCTGTAATTCTCACATTCAGTTTCATTTCCCTTTTTATATATGGGTACTATGAGAGCTCTACTCCAATCATCAGGAATTTGTTCCTCTCTCTCCAGGTCTTCTGAACTATCCACTGTAAGAATTTTATACCTCTATACTTCAGCATTTCTGGTCGAATATCATCTACTCCTGCTGCCTTTCCACATTTCAAGCCTTTGATGGCTTTTTCTACTTCAAGTATGTATTCGTGACTGTATGCCTGTTAAGTGGTTTTTACCACTGTGCTATCACTGGTTGTTTCATTTAGCAATTTTTCGAAGTAATTGCTCCATACTTCAAGGATATCTTTTTCTCCCGTTTTCAAGTCGCCTTTATTATCTCTAACTCCTTTTACAGCACTCTTTCCTCCATATCTAAGCTTCTTCGGCAACCTCCAGAATATCTTACCACCTTCTTGATATTTATTTTCTATGTTCTTGCCAAAGTCCTCTCATGACTTGTTTAGCTAGTTTTACCCAGTGCTTTCTTATATTTGTCTCTGTATTCTCTAAGTGCACAAGCTGACTTATTTGCCAGAAACTTTTTATATGCTTTCTTCTTTTCCTTCACTGCCTCTTTAAATTCATGTGTTCACCATGGAGTTTTGATTTTTCTCTCCTTGCAGACAATATCACACATGCTTCTCTGGCTGAATCAATCAGGTTTTCTTCAAGGCTTGCCACTGAATCTCCAAGGTTTGGTTCCTGTTCTCAAACTCTTTCATTTTTTCTTCAATAATCTTTATGTATTTTAGTCTACAGTTCACATCCGAGAGCTACTCAACTTTTATTCACTTTAAAACTTTCTTACATGTTATTCTTTTCAATATGAAATTCAATTTTATCCATCCCAATACTAAATAGTGATAACTTCCAATTTTGAATCCTCTGTACACACTCTGGTGTCTTGCACCAGGGAGAAAACATCATAATCAACAATAACATAGTCAATGAGACTTTTCTTATTCCTTGCCTCTTCTCTCCATAGGAATTTGTGCACATTTTTATGTTGGAATATGGTGTTAGTAATAACCAGTTCATGTCCTGAGCAGATATCCAACGGGTATTTGCCATTATTTTTAGCTTTGCTCTTTTCTCCAAATTTTCCCCCAAATTTTTTTGTATGTCTGACAATCATTTCCTAGTCTGTTATTTAAATCCCCAACAAGGACCAACTTTTCCTTTTTCATTGTGTCAGTTGTTTTTTCTAAAGCCTCAAAAAATTTCTCCACTTCTACCTTAGTAGAATCTTGTGTGGGACCATAGGCACAAATAAGTCTCATTGTTCAATTCCCCATTCTGTTATTTTCCCACATCACTCTACTTGAGACTGCCCACCATTGAAGGAGATTAGCCTCATATTTTGTGTTGAATACTATGGCTACTCTTTCTTTTGCTTGATTGTCATTACCAGAATATAACATTTTGTATTTATTGCTCAGAAAGATCTCACCAGTTTTTGCCTTTTTTCTTTCAGTCACCTCTATTATGTCGATCTGGTACTTATCTAATTCCTCAGCTAGCTCCATTTCTTTGCCATTCAGGCTTCTTATGTTGATAGTACCGAACTTTAACTCTGGTGATGTTGAGTTGGGGGTGTGTTTTCAGATTTGTTCCATTAGCTGACTTTTCGCTGTTTGCCCTGGTTCCCTGGAGAAAACAACGGGGGTCTTGTTTAACTGTGCAACGTCTCAACCGGCATGGAATTTTGTCATGTTGTACGATCATTTTGTATTTTGGTTTAAGCCAATAAGAATACAATTTGGTCGGCTAAATTCCAAATTGCCAGCCCATCCTTGTTCGTTCAGCATCCAGGTAGATACTCAACAGTGTGCACCATGAGAAGATTAGGATTGGACATTAGGTTAGAAGCTCTGGTTGGTTCTTTACATTCCTTTAAAGGCTATGTGGAGGTCTACTCTCAGTTATACAGCTTTGACCCTCCTTCTTCTTTGAGTGCCATCTCCTATCGGATGTCGGCGACCACCTTGGCAAATTTTGAGCGATTCTCAGCTATTCTGAGCAGTTTCTCAGAGTTCATGCCAGTCCACTGTCTGATATCTGCCAGCCACGATTTTCTTCGTCTTCCTTGTCCTCTTCTTCCATTTATCTTCCCTTTTATAATCAATTGAAGTATCTTGTATTTTTCATTACGAAGTAGGTGACCAAGATATGCAGTTTTCCTTCTTTTTATGGTATCTAAAAGTTCACGTGATTTCCCCATTTGTTCCAGTACTTCCTGATTAGACGTTTTTGCTGTCCATGGATTTTTAACATTCGTCTGTATAACCACATCTCAAAGGCTTCAAGTCTTTTTATTGATGTTGTCTTCAAGGTCCAAGTTTCTGCACCGTACAGCAGTACAGACCATACATAGCATTTAACCATGCATATTCTAAGTTCTAAGTTTAAACTGCGGTTACACAGTGTTGATTTCATCAAGAGAAAATTTTTTCTTGCCATTTCAATCCTAACTTTTATTTCCATTTATGGATTGCAATCTTCATTTAACCAGCATCTGAGATATTTAAACTTTGCCACTCTTTCTATTTGTTTCCTATTTAAAGAAAGTGCTAAATTAAGAATTGGTTTCTTACTTATGACCATGAATTTAGTTTTGGTGATATTTATTTTTAATCCCATTTTTTCACTCTCTGCATTTATTAGTTCCAAAAGATTTTGAAGATCCTGAATATTGTCAGCCAGAAGAGCTGTATCATCGGCATATCGGATGTTACTGATGATTTCACCATTTACACTAATCCCTTCCTTTCTTCCTTCCAAGACTTTTTGAAATATGGCTTCTGAGTAGATGTTAAAAAGAAGAGGTGACAGCACACATCCTTACCTTACTCCTCGTTTGATGTTAATGGAGTCTGTAATAATGTCATCAACTTGAACAGATGCCTTTTGGTTCCAATATAAGTTTTCAGTGATCCTGATGTCTTTACCATCTAATCCAATTCTTTTTAATAGTACAATCAGTTTAGCATGTTGGACTTTGTCAAATGCTTTCTCGAAGTCGATGAAGCAAATGAATATTACCTTGTTTTGGTCAATACATTTTTGAAATAAGATCTGAGAACAGAAAAGGGCCTCTCTTGTTCCCAAGCCGTTTCTAAAGCCGAATTGGGTATCACTGATGGTGTCTTCGTATTTTCTGTATATTCTTTTTTGAATTATTTTCAGAAACATTTTGAGAATGTGACTCATTAGGCTGATCATTCTATAGTCATTACAAGTTTTCGCATTTACTTTTTTAGGTAGCATGATGAAGGTCGACTGTAACCAGTCTTGAGGGATTATGCCTGTATCGTAGATCTTATTAAATAACTTTACTAATATGTTAATGTTGTCACCTTCTAATAACTTTACTATTTCTGCTGGTATTCTATCTGGTCCTAGGGCTTTACCATTTTTAGCTGAGTTTAATGCACATTCTACCTCTGATTTTAGAATGCATGGACCTTCCATATGTTCATAAGTATTTTCTGGGTTCTGTCTGTTATCAGTAAAGAGTTCTATATGTTTCACCCATTCTTGTATTTTGTCATCCTTTTTGGATATAATTTCTCCCTTTTGTTTCGAAGGATACCGAATTGTTTTTTCTTATATATACCTGAGGTCTCTTTCTTCTTTTTGTGTAGATTAAAATTGTCATGTTTTTCCTGTAGAATTTCTATTTCTTTACATTTTTCATTCATCCAGATTTCTTTTGCTTTTTTTGATCTTGTGTTTAATAATTTTCTGAACCTCTGTATATTTTGTTGGATTATGATTTTTATATGATCTGCGTTGATCCATGAGAGAGAGAATTTCATCAGTCATCCAATCTTTCTTTTTTACTGCTCTATTAGGACATAAGGTATTGGTACATTTCTCTATGAATACAGATTTCAATTTGTCCCACGATTCATCAACCCTCATGATGTCATCATTCTTGATAAGTGCTAGCTCTTGATTCAGATCTTGACTCAATTTGCTTCTTATCTCTGTGTTTTTTAATTTTCCCAAATCAAACCTTTTTTGTTGATGTTTCTTAAGCATAGCTTTCAGTCTAAGTTGTAACTCTGCCACCAGTAGGTTATGATCAGAAGCAATATCTGCACTAGGAAAGGTTTTTGAACTCTTTATAGAACTTTGAAATCGTTGATTAATTAGTAAGTAATCAATTTGGTTTCTGACTATATTCCCATTATTATCCTGTGGTTATTGCCAAGTATACAATCTTCGAGGTGGTAGCTTAAACCATGTGTTTGTGATTATTAGCTCCTCTTCCTGGCAGAATTGAAAAAGACGGTCACCTCTTTCATTTCTTGTGCCCAGTCCATGTTCGCCAACTACATCTCCACTTCTACCTTTCCCAACTTTAGCATTGAAATCACCCATGACTATGTTAATATCATGCTTTTTTGTGTTTTTCATTAGTTCTTTTAATTGATCATAAAATTCTTCAATCTCGGTATCACTCTCCTGTCAGCAGTAGGGGCATAGACTTGTATAAGATTAACATCTAATGGTTGTCCTTTCAGTTTTAATAACATCATCCTATCTGACTAAGGGATGAAGCTCAACAGTGACTTATTGATATCTTTGTTTATTATTATTCCAACTCCGTTTTGATGGTTGTTTTCATAACTTCCAGAGTGATACATTGTCATGTCATTGACTTGAGTTTTGCCTGATCCTGGCCACCTAACTTCACTCATTCCTAAAATTCCAATTTCAAGTCTTTTCATTTCTTGGATAGCATTTCTTAGCTTACCTGCTTCATACAAGGTTCTGACATTCCAGGTTCCTAGTTTTACTGAGCGCACCATGTTGAGCCCGGGGATTCTTCGCATCCCTGTCCCATTTAAGGGACGTCGGTAACTCAGGGCCATTTGTGTAGATTTGCTCGCCATGGTGGTTAGTCTGTAGTTTATCCATTTGCTTTCTGCTCTGCAGTATTACAGTGCGCAGTATTACGTACACAATAAACTGTATTGCCATCTGCAATTTTATAATCACAAGCTTTACCGTCGTCATGAGACTTCAACTTTGTGTCAGTACTGACAAAGCTGCTTCCCTTTCTCAGAGGATTGAATCCTTTATTTTTCCTTGTAACCCTAGGTAGGGGCCCTAACTGGGTACTGACAGCCAGAGCCAGCTGAGCCCGGGTTGTTTATAGAGGTCTGCTCCTCTGAAGATTCTTCCGCACATTCTTCCACACATTTCAACAGTGAAATGTGCGGAAAGACCCTTAAGTACCCCATAAATATATATATAAAATAGAATATTAATAAATATAGAAAAAATCTTTATCCTATCCATGGTGTGAATGTACTATTGGTTTGAGAAAAGAAATCTTTTCAAGTTTTGGAGCCACATAAAAAATATGGCTGAAATAGAGGAAGGAAAAAGGATTAGTCTTTCTGGGAGTGGATAAGGGACAGTCAGTTTGATGTGGGGCTTTAAAGCTCTGGCTATTTTTTCTGAGGTACTTTATATCTAGAATAACAAAAGGCTTACTGTAATTAGTACATTGACAGTACAGTGAGTGAAGGAAGATTAAATATCTTACTAATTCTTTTGGAATTGTAGCCATTAGATAAGGTTTGGCAAATGTGGTTATGGTCAGTTGTGAGAGATGTTTTTTTAAGAATTGCTGTCTAGTTGATAGCTTGATGATTCTGTTACCCAGTATTTTTATATTGTGAAGTGGTTTAGGTGTTTTGTGTTATGAAGATGTGTTTTAAAAATATCTAGAAAAGTCAGACTGTTTCTTTCTATAGTCCTGAAAGATTGATTGTTGAGTTGAAGGAGGAATATATCTATTCTGTTGGAGCTGTCTGTCCATATAGATCATCATCAGTATATTTTAATCAGATAAAGGTTTAAGAGTATCTGTGTCAGGAGCATGTTTTTCAAGATATCTATGTACATATTAGCAAGAGGAAGTGGGAGGAGAACCCATACCAGTATCTTTTTATATATTTCATTAATTCAGGTTGAAGTTACCAGCATGCATTGCACAATTATACAGTTGTACAAGGGTATATTGTTTTAGGAGCTGCTCTTATAAATCAACTTAACCTCTGTAAATATTATATATGGTTGTGTAGAACTCAATATTTTAGAAACTAAATTTTAGTACTTCTGCTCAACAACCAAATCTTCTCACTTTCACCCCATAGGTAAAGCTCTTTCATCTATTGGGTGAAATCTTAAGACTGGCTTTGTCTGATCATTTAAAGTTTGTTGCATGTTTGCATGAGTTTTTATTGGACTCCTGTGATGTCTGTGAATGAAATATAAAATTAATTCATTCCTGTATGTCTTCATTCTATTAAAATGAAATGCTCCAAATGAGCATGAAAATCAGTAAAGCCTGTATGCACGCGGGCACACACACACCATAAATATATTCTTGTCAAGAATAGGCAGCAATTCCTGGTGTGGCTGCTTTTTTTAAATTAAACTTAATTACAAATATATTTATAAAAGTATAGGCAAACCTCTACTTATCAACTTTCAAGAAATGAACAGTTCTTATTTTATTTATTATTATATTATTTATTTATTTTTATTTTTTGCCTACAAACATTTGACAATGTGCAGAGATCACTGATATTTTATGATGTATAACAATAGAAAATCTTTTATTTTCTATTGTTATACATCGTTATACATTGTTATACATTTCATATGTGCCAAAATGAATGTTCTTCAGATATTGCTAATATATTCCATATTAATGTTGTATTTATTATTAAGAGAGACCTCCAGGGAGTCAGAGACTCATCGAGGGAGGCCACATACTACACACACCAGCTATCATACTTATTCTTGAATTCATTCATGCTGCTTGCACTCACAACTTTGACCATTCTAATTTTTGCTACCTTTGAAAACAAGTGTAAATGTGATATTGTCAAAGTGCTAACTGGAAAAAAAAAAGTATTCTTTGATTTCAGTAAACACTAAAATGAACATAATTAAGTGGTCAGTTATTTTATAGTCACAATAATTTAACAACAACAAAAAAAAAATCTGATTATACTTACAGTGCAGTTGTTGTTCAGTCTGTAGTCAATGTGGAGTTCTATTTCACACTTTGGAGTCAGAATTAAAATAGAAAAAACCAACACTGAATTGATTCAGGATAAAGCTAGGTCTTCTAAAAAGGTTGAAAGACCTTTTCAGAAGACATGCTCAATTTAAGGCTAGTTCTAGGTGGTTTGCTAGATTCAAGAAAAGGATAAATATGGAAAACATTTCCTCTGGAGAGTCTGCAGGTGCCAATCAGAATGAGCTACTGTTTTCATCAAAATTTTAATGTCAGTGAGACTGGCCTTTTCTGGAAAAAAGATGAGGTCACAGACTCATTGTATCCTTGGAGGAGACAAAAGTTTTAGTATTCAAAGTGTCAAAGGATCATCTAATTCTGCTACTTAGTAGGAATTATTTAGAAGACTAAAATTACTTCTGTTAGCCGATTAGTATTATTTTATATACCGTATTTTCCGATGTATAAGACGCTCCTATGTATGTATAAGATGCACCTAAGAAATTTAATACAATTTTTTGGAAAAAACCTAAAATGTTGAAATGGCAATGCCATTTTGCCGATTTTCTTGCACCCATTTTAAAACTTCGTCTCTTGTTCTGGCCACTTCACAATTTTTCCTCCTTCCGCGCGCTTTTCTTCATGCAAATTGTACAAAATATCCTTCTGACCACGCCAAGTTCTAATCATTTTTTCTGTAGGCAGAGGTCCAAAATGTCTTTCAGCTTCCCTATTCCCCATGTTCTTCTGTATATTTTACAACCTGCAATTTGTAACTTGAAGTATATGAATTTCGTCTGTTTTTTTCCATCACGAAAATCTATGGGGAAATATCAAACTGAACACAAAATATCTCAACACGTCAACTCAATACTGATAAACATCGGTAACTGATTACTCGGATAAGACATTATGAAACTTGAATAGGGACTCCCCGTTCTTAGCCAGTGACGTGCTAGAAGTCACATGAAGGTCACACATCAATTTGATTGCACCATTAACTGCCTACAAAGATGTTGGAACGTAAAAGGGAGTACGTATGACTTTGAAAAGAGGAAACAATCTTTACCTTCATTATATGAGACGCACCCCATTTTTAAGGTAAAAAAAGTGCGTCTTATACACTGGAAAATACGGTAGATATTGTTTATCATTCAAATATATGGCTTCCAGAATGATGACAAAGCAGCATTTTTTTTTTTTTTTTTTTTTTTAGATCAACTAAAAACATGGATAACATTGCACTATTCCATGAATGGTTTGTTAATCACTTTGTTCCAGCTACCAAAAAATAATCAGAAGAAATAATATAGCTGAAAGTTTATTTTTCACTTGGTTACACTATAATAAATTTAGTTTAATCCTTTATCCAAGTGTGAGCAAATAAAGTTTGCGCCAGTGTTGTACTACCTTACCCCAGTCCTGAAGATATTTTCAGGTGCAAACTTTGTTTGCTCACACTTGAATAAAGGATTAAACTAAATTTGATAACTAATAATTAAGAAATTGATAGCATACACTAGAAATATAAATTAAAGAAACTTTAATATATATAAATTCTGATATTTCGGCAAACGTCACGTTGCCATCTTCTTGGGAACTTAACACAAAGACAAGTGCACGCAAGTACTACATAACAGCAAATGAGAACCGAAGCTAGGAAGGTACCATTTTCCTAAAGTTCTGATGATGCCCCATGGCAGGCTCTATTAGTAGTTCTTGGCCTTTGGGCTGAAGTTCTTCTGATAAATGTTTCCCAAATTTGGGGCAGTCTCATGCATCCAAATTTGTTGAGGTTTGGCATGTTCCTAAGGACTGAGGCTGATTCCATGAATAGTCTTTAATATTTGAACTTGCTGCAGTGTATTACTGTGGCTTTCTTCCATCTTATTCTGTGGCGAGTATCCAGAGCATGGTCTGCAAGCCCAGAGTGGCTGTACTGATGAAATCGGATGTAATCCTTGTGTTCTGAGATTCTGATATTTGCTGTCCTGCCTGTTTGGCCAAAGTAGGACAATTTACAGCTGCAAGGAACCTGGTATACACCAGGTAGGTCTAGGGGAAGTGGTTGTTCTTTAGTGGAGCGGATAAGGGATGCCAATTTTCTATATGGTCTGTAACAAGTGGTCAAGTCATGTTTTTTTAAGATTTTGTTGATTTTTTCCGAGGTGCCTTGGATGTAGGGAATGATGATGGATTTAGAGTAATCTTTTTTTGTGAGGGGGGGGGGAAGGTGGGTTGTGGATAACTGGTTTAGATATTTTTTGGATTCTTTTAGGGGGGGATAGCCATTGGCTGAGAAAGTGTCACGGATGTGATTTAGTTCAGTGGTTAGGGCTTGATCATTTGAACAGATTATTTTTGCCCTGTTGACTAGTGTCTTAATAACTCCATATTGTTGTGAGGGAGTGTGATGGGATTGTTGGTGAATGTATCTGCCTGTATTGGTGGGTTTTCTATAAACTGAGAAAACCAAGGTGCCATCGGGTTGGCAGGTGTCTAGGAAGGGGAGGTTATTGTTTTTCTCTTTTTCCAGGGTGAACTTGATTCTAGGGTGTTGGTTGTTTAAGTGTCTTAAGAAGAGGAGTGTTTCAGAGCCATGTGGCCAAATAGCAAACACGTCATCAGTGTAGCGAAGCCATATGGTAGGTTTTTGTGGTGCTGAGTTTAAGGCTTTCTCTTCAAAAGTCTCCATAAAGAAGTTGGCCAAGGGTGGAGAAAGTGGTGAACCCATGGCTGTCCCCTCTATCTGTTTGTAGAATTTTTCCTGCCAAACGAAATAGCCTGTGTTCATTGTAAACTGAAATAGGGCTGAGATATTGGGAGGAAATTTAGCTTGGATTAGCTCTAAGGTTTCTTTGAGAGGGACATTCATGAATAAGGTGGAGATTTCAAAACTGACCATATGTCATTATGTTGGAGTATAAGGTTTTCTATACTGGCTTTGAAGTGGGCTGAGTTTTTTATGTGTGATGGTGTGTTGCCAGTATAGTGTGAGAGCGCTTTGGCTAAATGCTTGGCTAGTTTGTCAGTGGGGGAATCGATGCCATCCACTACGGGACGTAATGGCACATTTTCTTTATGTATTTTTTGGAGCCCATATATGCGCAGGGGAGGGGAGGGGGTCTAGAGTTATATGGTTTTAGTCTGTTGGTAATCTCCACAGGCCAAGAAGTGACCTTCTTAAGACATAAATTCAACTTATGAATAATGAGTTGATACATTTCAAAGAACACATAAGTTGGAGGTTTGCCTGTAATTCTTCTAAAATTTCAAAAGTTTCATAAGTTAATTATTATGACAAAAGATTATTAAGTACTAAGTTTAGTTTGTCTTGGTGTTAAGAAAGTTCTTTCTTTCAAGTAATTCATTCTTTTGTAGATATATTTACCGTATTTTTCAATAGATAACGCGCATCCCAACATTTTCATCACTCCTTGTATAGGTAATGTGCATGCGCCAACTAGCGGTAGAGTTAGGAAGTATGGACAGAGGATGGAGGAATTCTTTAAAAGCATGTGCGTTGCTAGTAGCAGTGGTCAATTATTCTGTATATCCTGTTTTAAAATATTTCATGAAGTAAATCATTATTTGTTTATATTTTGTTATTAGATCTGAATTACCCATGGAAGACAGAAGTACTTCTCAGAGAAAATCCTTTGTTTGGCCAAAGTAAGACAAGCTGCCTTACTTAGGCCAAACAGGCAGGACAGTGAATATCAGAATTTCAGAACACAAGGACCACATACAGTTTCACAAGTACAGTCATTCTGGTCTTGCAGACCATGGCTCTGGATACACGCCACAGAATATGGTGGAAGAAAGCTATGATAATATACCGTAGCAAATACAAATTTGAAAGACTATTCATGGAATCAGCCTCAGCCCTAAGAAACTCTCCAAACCTCAACAAATTTGGTTGTATGAGACTGCCCCAAATTTGGGTGGCTTACATCAGCAGACCTTAAGCCCAGCAGCCAAGAACATCTAATTAGCCCGCTAGGGGGGGCACCATCAGAACTTTTAGGAGAACAATAGCTTCATCACTTCATTCTCAGTTACTGTGTTGTAGTGCCTACGTGCACGTGCGTTTTTTGTAAGTTCCTTTTGAAGATGGCAACGTGACATTGCCGAAATATCGGAAATATTTATTAAAGTGTAATTTAATTTATATTCTTATCTACGTTGTCAATTCCTTAAGTGATTTAGTAAAAGCATATATAATTTTAAGAAAACTAATACAAACAGTATTACATATTCATTATGACTATGTAATACTGTATGTGCAGTATAAAAGCATATATACTTTTTTTTTTGCAAACTTTTTTCCCCTCTTCATAAATCAGTTTATAGCATGCAGTAGCATCTTTGGTATTCTCTTGTATGACCATAAATCTTATTGGCATTTGTTGTTGCATGTCTTTAATCAAAATCGCCAATATTTTTCCACTTTTAGTAATATATGCCTATTTTCTTCAAAGTGATCTTAGATTGCATTGGCTGAACTTTCATGTGCATAACTGCATAACACAAACTGTATCATGAAACAAATGATAAAGTTTCTGATGTGTCAGCTTACTAGAAAAGCCACCTATTATACTAAAATGAAGGGTATTATGGAACCAGCTATATTTTATAGTTAAATATAGTAAGGAACTTGGTTTCAAAAATTTACCAAAGAGGTGATGAGAATATAACCTTCAGCATTGGAATTACCTTGGTTTGCAACAAAAGACTTAAGACATGAATTCTGCCCTAGAGTCCATATGCTTGCCTTTTATTGGACAAACATAGAAGCTCCTGGGCAGAGTTTATCTTGTGATGAATTTCATCTCCCAGTATGAGACCACTGTCGCACTTGTTGGAGGCCTGAAGTGGATTGAAAAGTTCCATGTTTGATCTCTAGAGCAGGATGTATGAATTAAATAAAAATAAATAAAAAATTATAAAATTTATAAAAATGGGGGGGGATCCTTAGTTCACCCACGGTATAAATGCACTAAGGTATAGTGATAACTTTTCGTGGGTGGGAAAAACATGATGAAAAAATATGGTTAAAAAAAAAGTAATGTCAACCAAGGTAACTTCAGTGCCGAAGGTTATATTCTCATAAGCTCTCTGGTGAATTTTATAGCCAAATACAGAAACTTTGTTTCTGTATTTGGCTATAAAATGTGGTTGAATTGTAATATCCTCCATTTTTAATATTTTATTTATGTGAAACTGAACCTTTTGTCTCAATATTTTAGCCATTTATTATGTTCAAGTGGCACTTGATAGTTGGCATTGCTAGTCATAAGTTGAAGTACCACAACCACCTACATACAAATCATGTAATTCCAATCTACATAAGGGAATGACTTGCTGTACTTCCAATATTTTGTCAGAGTCAAATTGTAATCATCAGGGAACAAAATATAATGAGGCTAAAGCAAGTCAACTGAGAGTAAGCCTAAAGTTTTAAATATCACCCCCTAGTGGACTAAATTGGGCATCCTTGGCTATTAGGTTGAAGTACGGAGGAATTGTGAGCTTACCAAATTTGCTAAATTTACCAAAAAGAATATTCAAGGAAAAGTCTTGTATTTTGCAGTGGAGTAGAGTGGCTTTTCATTGTGTTCAATAGCAGGTGTCTAAAGCATGGCAAAAAGCAAGTCCTGAGTGGCTATAGTGATGGAAATGGATTTAGTCCTTCTCTTCAGTAATTCTGATGTTGGTTGTCATGTCTATTTTGCCATAGTAGGCTAATTTACAACTGCAAGGGACCTGGTAAACACCTGGCAGGTGAAGGGGGCTGTGGCTGGTCTTTTGAGTGGATAAGGAATGCTAATTTTTTATATTGTCTATAAGTGATTGAAAGGGCATGTGTTT